>NC_043746.1:2120755-2390755 GCF_902148845.1 Salarias fasciatus | reverse complement strand
AGCAGGTGCACTTATTTAAAGCCCCCCTCCAAAAAAGCTTGATAAAGCCTGATTGTCTGGCTAAGCTGGAGTTTATGGCGACCGCTCACATGACCATGGAACTAATTTATAGTAATGAGGCCAAGCGCCCAGGCGGCGGAATCAGATTGTCCTTTAGGTACCAGGCTAAATTCCATTTGGAGCCCAGACTGGGAACGTTCTGAGGGCGGGGATACACGGACTTCAATTCAGAGTTTATAAAATCATGCTTGACATTCGACGTCCCAGCCAGACGTGTGTGCAGACGTGTGTGTACACTCACCACGAGTGTAACTTGAATTTATTCCTGCTCGACACAGGATGAAGCAGCTGTGTGTGAAGGAGGCGGCAGCAGCTGCAGGTCTGACATGTCTGATACAAACCAAGCCAGGTTCTCACAGCCTTCACTTATTTCACCAGGTTTTACCTTTTCAGTGGACCAGAAGCAGCCTGTGCTGATGGTTCCTCCCTAATTAGACTAGGAGGGTCAAACACAAGGCCTGTGGTTCAAAATGGGCCTACAAGAGGCTCCGATCCAGCCCGAAAAACCGCCAAGCAAATTAGAAAAATATAGATTTCAAGTACATCGAGTGTTACAGAGTGGAACTGGTGGTGCAACCAGTTCTGTGATAATTAGGTGACAAAACAAGCATTTCTCTAGCATTAAAACTAAAAGATACTTTTGGATAATATAGACGAAAAGTATAGAAGAAGAAGTCCAGAGAGACCAGACAGAAAAGCAAAGTTGGGCAGTGCGACGCATACAGAAGATATGACGACTGCGATAACAGCAAAACTCAAAAAATATTTTCTGACAACAGAACAGCTAAAATATAGAGACAATACCTTACAGTACAGCCAGCTCTCAGTCCACTTTAGAGTCCAGAGCTACACACACCATCAATCACTTCTATCAATAGTGATCGGTTCGGTCTTCTGGCCGACTTCAAGCCGTCTCAGAGCCGGAGCAGAGAGGTGAAGCTCAGGACGTCGTTTCTCCATCATCCTCCCCCACAGGCGACATGACTATTAAAGAAGCATTAAAGGATTTTTCTATGGCTTTGTCTTCCCCTCAAGGCCTTTAATTTGCCTTGAGAATCAGCCATGTGTGCACCAGCAGGCCGTGATGGCGCCGATATGAAGCTAACGATCTGTGTCATGAGGAGTTCGATCAGCCATGCTGGTAGAAAATGATTGATCTGGTGGTTTGGCCGACAATGTTTTTACAACAAGCAAGAAATGGCAGCTGGGAGGTTCTGGCTGTTCCTCAAGGCAGAGTTGTGTTTTTACTGAGGGCGGGCTTTTCTTCTGTTGGGTTAGTTATCATTAGAGAAGCAGCGATGGCAGCATCGGGTGTCGGGTTTGATACTGTATGGACCGTTCATGAAGAATGCTGTCAGCTGTCTGCAGGCGGGCTGGAGAGCTGGAGCGACGTCTGCGGTTTGAAAACTCTTCAATCGTAATGAGAAACTCAAAGCAGGACAGACATTCCATCAGTATTTATCAGTATTTGGAATGGGTAAGTCTGGTATCGGTGCTTCCTTCTTTACTGTTTATTCATATCTTTGTCTTGTTTCAGATTTTTCCAACGTTTTGATTCTTCTCTCACAGGATCCCACATCTTCATGACGAAACTGCAAAGCCACTAAACACAGGGCTTTTTCTACACCCTAGATGAAGTTCAGAACGACCTGCTAATGGAGTGTTAACAGGCTTGGCAGTGTGCCGCATTATCTCTCGTGGTAATCACCTCTGCATCGAACTGGACTGCTGCCATTGGTTCATCATCTGATCTGGGATGTATTCCACTTGCTTCAGTTTAGCATGCTTGTCTCAAACGGACAGACTTTAGGTCCAGACTCAGCGTCTGTGTGTGGAATCTGCTTCCCTTCCACAACCCCAACACATGCAGGGCGGCTGAACCGATGGCGCTTTCACTTCCAGCTCAGTGGCTGCTGGCCCTGTGATGCACTGGCATTGAGTTTGCACAATGTCAAATGAGCTCCAGCCCAGGTAGCACTAACCTGGATAATCAGAATATTCCGTTTCGAGGCTAGAATGATGGAGCTTTCGTTTTTTAATGAAGGTCCAGGATAAATTCTGAAACCTGTGTCAGAGCATTGGCTGACTTCAGTGGCTTTTAATTGCATTTCTTAAGACTATCTTGATTAGTTTAAAACCTTGTTTTGACAAGAGAATATTAAACGCACTGTCCCATGGTTGATCCATGATGTTTGGTTCATGGTCATGGCTCCATGTCCCATTCCAGTACGCAGTGTAGAATCTGCAAAAGAAAAACTCAAGAAACTATTGTTGGTTCTACTCTCCCTTCAGACAGCTCCTCTTTCTTATTCATAACATTTCTGCAAAGGCGTCCTGCAGATCCATTTACATAACAGAGGATTTCTGTTACTTATTAATTCATTCGCTGCTTTTCTAAAGTGATGCCAGAGGCATTGTGGTCACCTACTGTCAGCTATTTTCAAAACAAACATAATGCAAAAGTGTGTGTGTGTGTGTGTGTGTGTGTGTGTGTGTGTGTGTGTGTGTGTGTGTGTGTGTGTGTGTGTGTGTGTGTGTGTGTGTGTCACTGAACCACGTGGAAAACTGTCCTTAATCAGTAAACTTCTGATTACAAGGCATCGAAAATCCAAAAACTTTTTCGCTTTGCATGTGCAGATCCATGCATCGCCTGTGCACTGCTGCGGGGTGGCAGGGTTGAAGGGATGCAGGGATGTAGGGTAAAAGGGATGAATGGCTGCAGGGTTGAAGGGTTGTGGGGTTGAACGGTTGTAGGGTTGAATGGTTGTGGGGTTGTACAGTTGAAGGGTTGTAGGATTGCATTGTTGCAGGGTTGTAGGGTTGTAGGCTGCAGGGTTGTAGGATTGTAGATTTGTAGGGCTGTAGGCTTGAAGGGTTGCAGGGTTTAAGGGCTGCAGGGTTGTAGGGTTGCAGGGTTGTAGGGTTGCAGGGCTGTAGGGTTGCAGGGTTGTAGGGCTGCAGGGTTGCAGGGTTGTAGGGTTGTAGATTTTTAGGGCTGTAGGCTTGAAGGGCTGCAGGGTTGCAGGGTTGTAGGGTTGCAGGGTTGTAGGGCTGCAGGGCTGCAGGGTTGTAGGGTTGTAGGGCTGTAGGGTTGCAGGGTTGTAGGGCTGCAGGGTTGTAGGGCTGCAGGGCTGCAGGGTTGTAGGGTTGCAGGGCTGTAGGGTTGCAGGGTTGTAGGGCTGCAGGGTTGCAGGGCTGCAGGGTTGTAGATTTTTAGGGCTGTAGGCTTGAAGGGCTGTAGGGTTGCAGGGTTGTAGGGCTGCAGGGCTGCAGGGTTGTAGGGTTGCAGGGCTGCAGGGTTGTGAGGCGTTTGAACCAATCCCAGCTCACTATGGGCAGGGTTCTCCTGGACTGGTCACCACTGTATCACAGGACAAACACACCGAGAGACCAACAACCACACACACACACACACACACACACACACACTCACACCGGCGGGAAATTCAGTGTCACCAATTAACATGAGCTGCTTGTTTTTGGACTGTGGGAGAAAACCAGAACAGAGAACATGCAAACTCCACACAGAGAGGCCCGGCCTGGACTCTGGACTCTGGACCTCATCACTGGGAGGCAGGAGGATGACCTGGGAGTCGGGACAGTCTGAACGCCGCCGCTGTCGTCATTCATTGAACAGCAGTGATGTGCAGGAGCATTTTCTCCACCGTGTTCATGGAGGTGAAGCCTCAACACATCAAAAAGTCGTGTTCTCCACTGTTTACATGGAGACGAAGCATTTTCTCAAAGGTCCACCTCAGAAGCCTTGTTAAAAAACCTACATTTCCAGCAGCTTTGAGCAGCATTGTTGTCTAAACAGACACCAAAGCAATTTCACTTGAAGATGTCACCTAAACTTAGTTTAAACTGAGTGTTCTCATTCAGGTCGGTGGTGTGGTGGTCTGCTCTGGAGTGTTCGCAGCCTGCAGCCCATCTGCCTCCTCTCTGGCCTGCCTCACCTGGACCTGCCTGTGGCCCCGGAGCCTGGGCTTCGTCCTCCCCTGTCCACCTGTCCACACAGTGAACTCTGAGCGAGAATCCCGTGTCTCCTTGTCGTGTACCGGTCCTCCGGCGATGTTGGGTTGTGGGTGGAAGGCGGAGCGGAGACGTCAGCGCCTGGAGAGCTGTCTGGTTAGTGGTGTGTTTTCGGTGGGGAGTTGTACGACGACAGTTTGAACATCTATGAGTTTAATTACAGCCTCCAGGACTGGAGCGACATCCCGGCTGAGCCCTGTGAGTAAGACGGAGTGCAAAAACCTGAACACACCTCAAATATCTGAACAGTCACATGTTTAGAAGCGAAGGGGGACGACAGAGACGTCAGCAGAATTCTGTCGGGTTTATGATGAATCGGGTATCATTTAGTAGAGTTTCTTGTTCTTTCTTTAATGGATTTAATTGATCCCGTTAGAGCAGGGGTTTCAAACAAAAGGTCCGTGGGCCAAAATCGGTCCCCAAGAGGCTCCGATCTGGTCATGCAAACCAGCAAGCTAACTGTAACCATTTCAGAGAAAACACTGATTTTTTTTTTTAAACAATTCTTAGAGTCGCTGAAGGAAACACGACACAGACCCGACAGATCGATGACGCAGCCGTGAAAGCTGGGACACTGGCATGGGCCCCAAAGCTGTTGGCAAAATAGTAAAATATAGATCATGGTTCTACAGGGGGACTTCATGGCCCACGTGGGGAGAGACAGTGAGACCGGTAGGGTCCACAAGTGCTCTTAGCACCAGGACACCCGAGGTCGGAGGTCGATGATCTGTTGTCATGTCATCTGACCTCTGACCTCATGTGAAGAGAGGAGCAGAGCTGTGGACCGATCTCCACCTGGTGGTGAGTTGGATCTGCTGGTGGAGGAGGAACCTGGACAGACCCGGCAGAACCAGACCTGTTGGAGGGTCTGCTGGGAACGTCTGGCGGAACCTTCTGTCAGCAGGGTTTTCAACTCCCAGCTCCGGGAGAGCTTCTCCCAGGTCCTGAGGGAGGCTGGCTGCGCTGAGTCCCAGTGGACCATGTTCTCCGTGTTCTCCTTGCTCTCTGTGTTCTCTGTGTTCTCCGTGTTCTCTGTGTTCTCCGTGCTCTCCGTCGTGTTCTCTGTGTTCTCTGTGTTCTCCGTGTTCTCTGTGTTCTTTGTGTTCTCCGTGTTCTCCGTGTTCTCCGTCGTGTTCTTTGTGTTCTCCGTGTTCTCTGTGCTCTCTGTGTTCTCCGTGCTCTCCGTGCTCTCCGTGCTCTCCGTGTTCTCTGTGTTCTCCGTGTTCTCTGTGTTCTCCGTGTTCTCTGTGTTCTCCGTGTTCTCTGTGTTCTCTGTGTTCTCCGTGTTCTCTGTGTTCTCCGTGTTCTCTGTGTTCTCCGTGTTCTCTGTGTTCTCTGTGTTCTCCGTGTTCTCCGCGTTCTCCGTGTTCTCTGTGTTCTCCGTGTTGTGAAGCAGCTGCTTGGAGCTGTGGTCTCCAGGTTTTGGGGAGCTGGTATCCTAATTTTTTTTGCAAACTCTGCCATATTTGTTCCCAGTACAATACCAGTACCAGTCCCTGGTTTTTCGTGGCAGGACCGAGGATCGAAAAGGTTTTCACTTCTGAAACCTGTAAAACTAAAGTGGCACGTGCTGAGGACGTTTCTGTATCTGATGACTCGTTTGGACGTTCTTTCCTTCTTCTGTGTTTCTCTTTTTTGTCGTTTTTTTTTTTTTTTTTGGACATGATCAAAATAAAGATTTAGAAATAAATGAATGACTAAATCAAGATTAGCACATGAATTTCATCGAATCAGTGCATGAAATGTGTCCGACCGTTTCCTCTTGCCTGAACGTTTTCACCTGTTTTGATCTGGTATTTCAAAGTTTTTTTTTTGTTTTTTTTTTTCACCCCTCTGCAAAAGGTACCCTGATTGTTTGTTTCTAAAAAAGGATGCTCTAAAATAAAAGGCCTCTCCTCTGAAACATGGCCGAGGTTCTGTTGTGTTCCGAGGCTTTAGCCTGTGCTTGACACTGCAGACAGATCCCAGTATTCTGAGGTATTCTAACCCCTCATTCTGCAAAATGCATCTAGAAACAACCAAGAAAGAGCAAAATGAAAATGTGGGACTGCTCTGATGTGGCCTGCGAGAGTCCTGATCTCACTCCAATTAATACCTCTGGAGAGAGTTGAAACTCACAAGTTGGAGCAGGAACTCATCAGACTTGAGAGAATTAGAGCACCTTGCTGCAGACGAGCGATCGGCCCAGGAGGAGAGAGGCCTCATTACCGGCCTGATTGAGGAAAGAAAGTGCCAGATTGAAGTCAGTGCCTCAAAGACATTTGGATGAAGGCAGAACTTCATCCATACTGATAAACAAGGCATTTTTTTATTCAATTTGATATACATGCTTGTAGATGGATGTAGCTGCTGGTGCTCCTTCCCTCTTTAGCTGCTTTGGTTCGTGTCTTTAGCGACGACTATTTCTGCTTATTTCAAATCTTTCTTCAGACATTTAAAAGCATTTGATTCCGGGAGATCGTCCGAGCGTCTATCTGGTACCTACATATCTGAATTTAAGTTACTGGACAGCCTTCCTCACTTTCACTGCCAGGTGTGAAAGAAAGTCAACATTTCTACTTTTTTAAACTTTCCAGATGGAAATATTACTGAAAGTACCTTCAAATAATTTATGCAATGTTTTATTTGCCTAAACCAGAACAAAAATGGCAACTTTTAAGTTCAGTGCCGTTCTTCAGTCACTTGATAAGTACCTGGGCTTCGTCTCTTCAGCTGAGCGGGTTTTCACAACATGAAGCAACATGGCTTTGTCATGTTTTGACCGTGTTCCTTCATGCTGGTCAGAAACATCATCAGATGGGACAGGACCACTGAAACAACGCAGTAGAAGCTTCAGTATGCAGCATGCAGAGGAAAATATGCTTCAAACAAGAGCAGTGGGAGAACAGGACATTCACATGGACAGGAGAAGGAAGAAGAGGCTGGATTGTTGCTGTGGTGACTGTCAGCTCTACGACTAGAAAGTCCAGGAGAGTCTGGACTGGGAGCCAACGCCCTCTGGAGGAAAACGTTGCTATCGTCCATCTCCTGAGCGTGAGCAGAAAAACCTCTTTCAGTGGCTGTGGTGCACATGCACAGTCGCTGAGTCCGAGTCGGAGCACTTTTGAAAAGTCCCACCATGAGAGCCGTTTTATATAACTGTGGATTGTTGGCGTCCGTTTACTCAACATCGCTTGGAGCTGCTGAAAACACAAATGTTTTTTTTTTGTTTCTCTTGAAACACTGTTGTATAAAAAGACCTTTGTTTTTCAGAGAAGACCAGAACAGACCAGCTCTATGACCACAGTGGGTCTGCGTTGCCAGATTAGGCAGGTTTCTGCCAAATCAGGCTTCTCTTGAACACGTGGCGCGGGTTGATGGAAGGGTTCTGTGCTTGCTTCCGTGTTTTGTTTTTTTTTAATGCAAATATGGTTTTTTACAGTTTTAACGAGCATTTTCTGCAGAGATGGAGGTTTGGGCTGCTTTCTATTGTTGGACGGGTTTTACACTGTGTTTGGTCTGAAAGCGCGACAGATCTGGCAACCTCCTCCAGCCGACCGCAGACACACCGGAGGCAGTGTGAGTGACAGTACTGCGGTAATTCCGTACCGGACGGACCGGAGCCGGACCGGAGCCGGACCGGAGCTGGTGTGAGCGCGATGTAATGGAGTATTTTCAAAAAGCCGCACATCACCGCGGCGGCTGAGCAATGTGAGACGAGCTGTTTCAGCTTGTTTGAACATGAAGGTAGGAGCTGAACGGGGACGTGTGCGTCTGAAGACAGGGCCATTAGAAGAGAATCTATTTTGGCTCCACTGTGCTTTGACAAACTAATAATTCCTCCCTCCAGCGGCAGGAGCTCCATGACAGGAAAACACAGGGAGAGAGGACGAGGAGCGACAGACCGAAGCTCACAGAGACAGCTGTACGGGGAGAAGTGTTTGAAGACGTGGACTCGCCTGTGTGGGATCAATGGATTGGCTCTTCCTGTGTTCGCAGGCAGCTTTATTCCCATCATGCCTCAGACTCATGGTGGAGGGGCGGCTGCTGCTGCCAGCTCTTCAGTGTGGGTTCATCACACTGCTCCGCTGTGACGGAGGGCGTCTCCATCAGCGCCGGGTCAAACGCCAGCTCTCCTCCTCCGTCACGTCTGGTCCGTCAAACCGAAGCACCGCAGCAGGTGGAGGCAGGAGCTCGGCGGCGGCTGAATGACAAACACTCTCTTCCATTTGAATGTGTTTCCTGGGAGGCGGGAGGCCGTCGGGATGGCGGGCGGCTGAAGTGGAGCCGCTGTAAACACCTCGCTTCGCCCGCTGTCTGCCTCCAGAGCTGGAGGGCCTGGGGTCGTGAGGCCGCATCTGTTTTATGAGCTCCGCCGTGACCGGGCTTTATGTGTTCTCATGAACCGCTTCATGTTTAAGAGCCGAGGTTCCAGCTGCGGAACGCCCATAACAACCAAATGATCGCCATCTCCACTGTAACGGTCTTCAGGGATGCACTGACACACACAGGCATGGTCTTCTGGATCCAGCTGCGAAGAAAGAGCCTTGGAAGCACAACCTGGGTGTATATGAAGAAAAAAAGCATTTTATGAGCTTTTATGAAGCTTCAGAAGAAATATTCCATTCAGAAGTTTACAAGTTTTGACTTTTTTTTTTATTATTATTTTGTACCCATTTGGCCATTTCATCTACTTGAGTTTTTACAATGTCCTCTCTCCGTTCAGATTTTTGAAGTAATTCGACTGGTTCATCGTTTGTAGTCCTTTTATCCAATAAGTTCACTTCCCTTCTTTCAGTTTCACCTGTTTTAAACATATTAATGTTTTTGCTGCATCACTGTACATATTGAACTGCATATGTATACAGAGTAAACCAGAACGATGTATACACACATCAGGAACAGGAAAACTTGTACAAATACTTCATTTGAATTAGTAGTTCTGCACTTGTAGACACCTCTTCTAAAGTTTGATCAAATGGACTCACTTTGAGCTCCTCTTGTACTTGTGGAGGCCAAAGGTAACTTGGATGAAGCTTGTGATGTCTGACCTTTGTCTGACACTGGGTTTCCCACGCCGTCGATCTGATGTGTGGGGCGACAGTAGCTCAGTTGGTAGAGCAGGTTGTCTTATAACCGGAAAGTTGGCGGTTTGATCCCCGCTCCCGCAGGCGTAAAACTGTCGTGTCCTTGGGCAAGACACTTCACCCACCTTGCCTAGTATGAAAGTTGTGAGAGTGAATGGTTGGTGGTGGTCAGAGGGGCTGATGGCGCAGATTGGCAGCCTTGCTTCTGTCAGTCTGCCCCAGGGCAGCTGTGGCTACAGCAGCAGCTTACCACCACCCAGTATGGAGTGAATGAATAATGCAATGTCAAGCGTCTTTGAGTGTCCAGAAAAGCGCTGTATAAAACCAATGCATTATTATTATTATTAATAAACCAGCTTTGAAGGCAAAGAAAGTCAAAGAGTCTGTGGATGTTGACTGAAACTCTCATCTTAATCGTGGTTAGTTTATCAAGCGCTGCCTTTGGAAACTCAGCATTTACCATCTGAATTCACATTTTGAGACGTGTTCTGCTGTGCAATCAAAACGTCGATTCACAAATAATTTTATGAAAGCTCCAAGAAGCCACTAAAGATCATCGAGCATCCCCCAGGAGCCAGAATATTCACTTTTCGTTGGGACCTCCATTGGACCATGTCCATCGCTCAGCTGGCCGTCCCCAGCCTTTCCTTTCATGACCCACGTCTGATTGATCAGGAGCAGTATGATTTCCAGAAGGTTCTGACTCTGCCTTTCAGCTCAGCTTCCTTGACTTTCCCTCCTCATGTCTGATTGCTGCTTGCTGCCCTGATGTGTTTCGCCTGTGCCTGATGGCCTTCGCCTCGTGGCGGTGGTCAGTAGTGGAGCTCCTCTTGGGTGTCCTGTTTGCTGGTTTTCTCTGTGTTTCACTCGTCAGGGTTCCATCCGAATGTTTCTAATGTTTTTGCGAATGTGCAGGGAAAATGCAACTTTTCTAATGTTGCAGTTATTGAGAGGAGAGTGCGGCATGAGAGGAGTCATCAGAGAGCGTCTCTCTAACACACTGGGTTTCCCACGCCGTCGATCTGCTCTTTCACTGCGGCGTACTTCTAGAACTGCCCGCTGGACTTCCTATAAGCCAGTGGTCTGGGATTTGTCTTTCTAAAACCAGCCCAACGTCCACGTGGTTAAACTTTTTTTGTTTCTGTCACCAACAAAAAATAGTTTATTAAAGACTGCAATGAATCTTAAATCTGATTCTCCATAAGAACTGATAAAATAAATAATAATGTATTCAGTAACATAGTTTTATTCCTTGTTCTCAATGGCAGATAGCTCTTCCTCTACCTCTCACCATCTTTCCCTCTCTCCTCCAGCTCTGGCGTCGGCGTTCGTCTCCAGGACTGCCGAGTCGCCTTCTCCTGCACTTCTTCCACAGGTTCCAGTCTTGACTGTCTCGACAACATGTCCGTCTGGCCTCTTTAGCGTGTGGCCAATACAACCCCAAGCTTGTTTTATCGCCTCCTTTATTGGCTGCTATGAAGCAAGGCTAATGAACGCGACAAAAAAACCACAGAACCCCAACATTTGATACATGAAACAATATATTCCTCTGAGAAATAAAGACTTTGAAGGATTAAAGTCTGCAACACAGTTTAGTGTACAGTATATTTGGTGTACAATATACAACTAAAAAGTGTCTCACGTTTGTTGTAGCTGATATGCTGTATGTTTTCTTCTGGTCTAAGATGATTGCTAAAACTGAGAGTTAACTGAAACCTGCAGTCATCAAAAGAAGAAGAAAGTGTTGTCAAATTTCAAAACATTCCTTACTTTGGATTAATGTTCAGAAACCTGCAGGATTGACTTATTTAAAAAGAAGAGCTTTTGATAAATTGGCAGCAGTCGTGCCGGCAGGAAGCAGGAGCCTGGTCGAGCTGCTGAAGCTTTTCAGGGATGAATCGGTCTCTGCAGCTCTGAAGGCCGATCTGTGCCGCCTGAGCCGAGGTGGGAGTGACCCAGCGGACCCAGGCCACCTCAAAAGCTTTGGTGGAGTTCAGATGCTGTTCTGATCGCAGCGCAGACCAAATGAAACTCTGGTCAGAAGCTTCAGAAGCTCATTTTCTCACATTAAATGTCAGCTGATAGATTCGACAAGGGGAGTCCTGCTGGTGTTTTATACATTTTTAATGCTCTTGTTGAGTTTCACAGCTGCTGAAAGCTCCGTCACAATAATCCCACATGCACTGTATTGCATCAGGCCCGCCTGCCTGCTGTGAAATATGTTTCGACAGCTGTCTGCCACGCCACTCTTTTACATTTATTGGTCCGACGGTAAAAAATGCCGACGAGAGCACAAAGTGAACTGGATGGGAGGGAAAACTTTTTCTGTCTCAACTTTGCTGCAGACCCTCTCCAAACATGAAAGCTGCCATGCATTCGTCCAGGTTTGTTCTTTTTGTTCGCTCCAGATGACATCTTGATGTGGGTTTTGGGTCTGAGAGGAAACATCAGAGTTTTCTGCCCTGCGACGCTGATTCACTGATTTACTGGGTGAATCACTGTGGTAGCTAGCCTGCCCCGGAGCAAGCTATGTTCTGACAGAAGCTGCACCTCCTGACCAATCGCATCTCTTGGATGCTGCAACCTGGGCTGCTTTCATGTGAACAGACCCCCATCACCACTGGGACACCCCTGGCCGAATGACGCTGAGTTGAATCCAGGTGTGAATGTCTGGGAAATCGGAGACACATCCCGCTGGTAGTGTGGGAATCAAACTCAGATCCCGGAGGGCCGCAGCCCGGCCTGTTCCCTGTGTCTCCTGCTTGAAACCGTGGTGTGTGGTGCTGGGCAGCCTCTCAGGAGTTTCCTGTATTAACGGGAATGATTAAAAAACCCGGTGCCAGAAGACCTGAGGGCTCCTGATGGGTCATAAAATAAAATTAAATCTGTCAAATAAAAAAGCACAAGACCATGAGGACATTGAAAAACCATTAAAAGAAGCTTAAAATGGATCCTAAAAGACATGGGGAGTCAGCGCCTCGCCCTTCAGACCAGTGGAGCCAGTGCAGTCCTCCCTTCCCCACCCGCATCAACCCACGACCAGCCGAGTCTGGAAGCTGAAGTCCGGGAAGCCCAGTGGTCAGCCTGACTTCACACTGATTCCTCTGCATCTCCAAGCAGACCTGAGAGAAGCATTCAGACTCTCACCTCGCTTCACACGAGGAACAGAGCTGAAAATGATTCCTACTTGTTTACTGAGACGTTTTCTCTGGTCTTTCATCCACAGGCTTCATGTTCGACATCCAGGTTTACACTTTATTGTTCTCTGCATGTTTTTTACGGTTTTATCACAAAACAGCGGCCACTAGTGGTCCAACAGGAAAACTGCATCATTTTCAGTATTGTTTCTATGTCTGCGTAAATGGACCTCGTGTTCAAAACATTGCCATGTCAACGCAAACATGACGTATTTCCACTTGAAATGTGTAAATGAGAACTCGGGCGTTGTTTCACATTCTTGTCAGCCACAGGTCGCTGATGGTGCCTCGCCTCTACCTTCCTCAAGACTGCCTAAACTAGATACAGTATTATTAATGTCTCTGTCCAGAACAGGGCGGTGCTGTCATTAGAGAGGTTCCCGGCTTTGCCTGTTGCTGACTGGATGTTGTGCCGTTTTAAGGTTGTTCCTCTTTAACTTTGACCTGCTGTCCTCGTGTCTGACTGCTGCTTCCTGTGCCTCAGTGTGTGACTGTCTTCACCTGGTGGCTGTGGTATATGCTGGTCGTCTCCCGTCCGCTCTGATCGGTGCTTTGTTCTGTTTCTGGCTCTCTGGAGTCTCAGTCTGTGTGCTTCGGCTTCCCAGCATTTCATTCTCATCTCCTGTAGTCTGGAGGACTTAGTTTGGATTAATGTTTTGAGCGGGAATAAAGATGAGATCCTGTTCTGGACCCTCCAGTCCTCTGCTGAGCCAGAAGTAACAGGGTGTGTCCGCGAGGGTTTGGCCTCACTCTAACGCTGAGGTTCAAAATCAGCAACTTTATTCCAAAACCCTTAAAAAGGATCCATCCAGCTTTTCAGGGGAAATCTGCTTGTGTGTCAAAAAACAAAATAAATGAAGGTTCAGGACCATCAGAGCTGGAACTCCGCTCTGAAAAAATGTTTGCCGCATGCAGAAAGTTGACCTTGAATCCTACAACTGCTGTTTATTGCTTAAATCATTCATGTTCAGGTAAACACATTCACGTGTCTTTGAGCTATTGCATCATGGCAGTGGAGTAATCAGCTTTGAGCCTATCATTTCCATTTATTAAATCTTTTCCTCGGTAACCATTGTATTCATTTACAAAGCAGACACTACGCCAGGAAAAAAATTAGCTAAAACAAATTCATACATAAAATCAACTGTTTTTTTAGACCTTTTTCCATTAAATGGCTGCGACTGGAAGAGAATAAATGGCAGCATCTGTAGAAGGAGAAGTGAAGGAGTTTTATCTGTGCGTGCACCGCTGGTACTTGTAATGCATTGTATGCATATGGTAATGCAGCGGGAGTAATCCTTTACGTGTTTCCACCCTCTGCTGAATCCAGATATCATCTGATTAACTGCTGATTATGGTTTGACAGCGCAAGATGAGAAAAGACAACATTTTCAATGAAATTACAGCCGAGCTGAATCCCACTTGCTAAGCCTCCAGCTCTGATCTGTACGTCGATGACATTTCTTCAAAATGCATTTCATAAATCTATTTAGCAGAGCGAACAGAGGAAAAAGACACTTGTTCTCAGCTTTTGGACACGTTCTCATCCGCTTTACAAAACGGAAAGGAGGTGGAAACAGAGCTGAGGCCTGCTGGCGGCAGCAGCACGGTTCAGCTGTTCTGAGACAGGAAACACAACCTCCTCCGGCCGTGAAGCAGAGCCCATTAAAGCTGATGATGGCCTCACATTTGGCCTGCTAAGAGAGAGTCTCCTCTTCACAACTGATTTAACCTGCAGAGACCTTTGGAATATATGGGCCTGAAAAATCAATGATATGCACTTTATATATGCGATACTCTGGAGCCGTTTATTGAGCGTATTACAACAAGTTTGTGCATCAGGTGAAAAGAGCCTGAAAAATGAAGACTTTGCCTCCTCGGTGGTGCGCTGTTGCCCTCATATGACCTTCACCGAGTTCACAAAAAAACGGAAACTGAGAAGAAAAATCCTTGGATTTCTGTTGATAACTGTCACAGGGCTCTTTGATTAAGCACATAGCGTAGAAGGAAGCAAACCCGTTATTATGTTTCTAAATACCACATTATGCTCATGATTATTGTTAGGAACAAGGTCTCACTCAGGCCTTCAGGTTTTCACGTGAGAAAAGCAGACTTTCTCTGTCTTGTCTGCCTGTTTACATGACAACAGGGCCTGGAGACACTGAAAGCGCAACGTTTTGATCGGGTCCCAAAATACTGCTTTTCAAAAACGTTTGGATAAATGAGAAAAATCTTGGTTTTTCTGAAGTTCTGAAATTGCGCGTTCCAGTGTAGATGGACAATAACAAGCATGGGAATGTGGGTGACATGGCTCCTGGTCCAGATTCTCCTGGTTCCACTTGGTGGTCTGTCCATATGAATTTCGCTTCCTCTGAGCCTGTTGGGCTGGAAGAAGCAGCACTGGGCAGGTTGATAAGATTTGTCCTGGTTTTCACAATAATTTACAGCCATTTCCAAACTGCATGCGCCTCTCAGGATGGTGTATGAGCCGTACTGACCGGACGACAGCACCACGAGCCGCCCTCCTCCGCCTCTGATTGGCTGCAATTCACTACATTCACTGATTTGATTGGTTAGTTTCAGTGTCTTGTGTGCATTAGTGTGTGTGTGTGTGTGTGTGTGTGTGTGTGTGTGTGTGTGTGTGTGTGTGTGTGTGTGTGGGTCAGCGACAGAGAAAAGTCATTGCCAGGCAGCCTGCATCACTTTTAATAATGTAACAGCAGTGAGTTGGACTGAGGTGTTTGCTCAGGCTTCATGTTGGTTTTGGATCATTTTCTTTGCAGTGGCGGCGACTCAGTGACTGATAGGACGGTCTGTGTTGACTGTTGTTGACTGCACTGTTTTTAGGGAGCCTGTTTTACTGCCTGTTGTCTTTCTTTATTCAGCTCTGTGCTCAAGACGTGTTCTTTATTATGCAAATAAGAATTTGATGGTTTTAACATGAGTTTCAGCAGATATTCAGATCTGGGCTGGTTTTTATTGACTGGGGCGGGTTTCATGTCAGGTTCAGGCTGAAAGCAGTGAGTGTGATCTGACAGCCCAGGCTCCAGTTCCCCATTACGTTCAGCTGGATGAAGCAGTCTGGAAGGCAGGTGGATCATGAGTTGATCTCATGGTATTTAAAGTATTTTACTCACTGCAGGCTCAAGATGGAAAAACAAGCAAGACAGCATAATAAGAAAAACAGCCTCTGCTTGTACATTAAACGTGCATCTACCTTGTCATATGAGCACTAATGCTCCATTTCTCGATGCATAATCAACTCCTCTGCAGTCTGCTCTTTTACCTGACTGTGATTCTTTTTTATTGAACTTTCACTAAGCTCTGTTCTTACTGAGATTGTTTCCCCAAGTGCAGCTTTAATTATTCTGCTCTGAGTGTAAAGGATTGATCGCTCTATCCCCTTTTATCCCCCCCTTCCCCACTCTAAAGTTTCCAGTCAGACTTAAATTGGATTGCATTCTCCCAACTTAAGTTTGGGAGGATTTGGACCTTCTCCGAAATCTGTGGAGCAGTCGCCGTCCAGCACTGCAGGTAAATACCGGTGGCCAAACAAATCCATCCCATCCATCAAATATTGACTTCATGGCTTGCATTAAAAGGTGAGTCCTGAATTTTAAGGAGGCTGCCGTATCGATTTGATCAGAGGCCATGCAGTGGAGTCCATTTAGTCCTTGCGTTATTGTTTGTGAGAAGCTGGTCGCAGCCCCTTGTTGATGTTTTCTTTTTAAAATAGTTCCAGTTGGTCTAAGCTATCAATAAAAGCGAACCGTTCCAAATGGCTTGGTATTCTGACAATGCCAGCATTCAGTCCAGGAAACCAGGATAGTCGGGGGTTTGATGGCTGTGGAGCAGGCTGATAGACTGAGACATTCTCTCTTTTCCTCCCTCTGTTGTGGGACATGGCCCAGCTCATGATCTGAGGCTTGTTTATTACTGACATTTAGAATAATTAGACATTATTTGAAAGGAAATGTATTTTCACAGATTGTGTGTTTCTGAATTAATGCATTTCATTTTATTTTTCACTGAAAAAGTACATTTTGGCCAATATTTCTTGTCATCATGACATTGCATCGTTCCAGAGCCAGCAGAAAGCACTCCAAAGAGAATTTATCAAAATGGCGATGGTAGCATGTCATTGTTGATGTGTCACATCTTTTCACTGAGCGTTTAGCGTCTGCTTTTGTGTGTGTTAGCATTAGCAGCCTGTTGTTAGCAGCAGTGACCACTGCTGCGTCCAGCACTAAGGACTGCTTCACGCACTGTTCCGGGGGTTCCAAACAGGGAACCTAAAAACAGGCTGTGAATCCATCTGAACATTCAACCAGCTCACACATCTTCAGCCTGATATTTAGCTTCATCCAGTTCAGGGCCAGACACACTGAGGCTCGTCTTTAAACTGACGGAGATCTACAGTCGTGCACTCACAGCAGACATGCTCTGTCTGGTGCTCAGAGCTAATCTCCAGCTCTCACTGGCCACGCTGACAGGGACCCAAACATCCTCCAGATAATTGGATTGTAGGTGAAGCGGATTTGAAATGGTTCATATGAACACTGAGAGGATCCGTTTGGCTCAGAGTGGATTGTGTTTCAGATCCGATTGTTCGAGGTGGTCTACACCGATCAATAATCTCGATAATGTCTCGTATGAACAGCTCCTGACAGTGAAGTGGATTATGCGGGGGATTATTGGCAGTGACGTGATGATGTGACAGGAAACAGGAAGCAGGAAGCAGGAAAGTCAAAAACAAGCAGAAGAACTGGATGGTGGCTGAGAAACACTTAAATAAAAGCCCTGAAGAACAAACCCTCCAGAGGAGAGATGGAGCCAGTTGTTGAAAGAGTTTGGTGGTAGACTACCAGCGGACCGCCGCCCGGTGTTCTGGATTAACTGGTTCCCATGGCAACGAGTGACGGATTCCTGTAAACACATGGTGGAAACAGCAGATGTTAGAATCAGACTCACTAAAGACTCTAAACTGCTAAATTTACTGTAACTGTAGAAAACCGAGGTTCACTCGAACGACTACAGGTTTCTGTCAGATTTTCAACATCTGCTGGTCACAAGTTAACACGGACACCAGTTAATTCGAAACATCGGCAAACGGAGTTTAGATGTGCCGCCGGGCGGGGCGGGACTCCGGCGGGGGGAGGAGCTCTCTGAGCAGCGTCTCCTGGAGACAATGGAACATTGTTGATCAGAGATCCAGCAGGTGAAAACACTCTGAGGACGGCTGCTGCAGACAGAACGACCTGGAGGTTCCCTGAGAGACTCTGTCCTCATGTCACAGGACGCCGTATAATCCGCTCCACCAGGACCCTGGAGAACCAGGACTGAATGCGGATTGCTTTGTGTATCGTCCATGTATACAAACACGTTTAACACGATTGTTTTCAATCGGATTGAGAAAAACACCCATGTAAACTGGACACTGAAAACTAGATTTAGAATCTTTCCTTGAATTAAAACTGTCATCAAGTGTCAGGATCCATAAAAGCAGACATGCTAGGTGAGTCAGACTGACGTCAGGCAGCAAAAGAATCACCACTCGAGTGGGTTCCAGGAAGGTTTGGTTTCTCTGCTGCTGTTTCCAGAACAGGACTGTTTTAGTCCCCGTCCAACCCCGGACCTGAAGGCCCAGTGGATCATCTGTCGCAGAATCAGGTGAAACACAGAAAAACCTTCAGCAGTAAAACTGGCACTACGTCTGGCAGAGTAGAACGAACGCATCCTAATTAAAACTGACAACTGGAAATCCAGCTGATGGAGTTCTGGATTTTTCAAACAATTGTCAAATACAATGGATGGATGGTGTGTGAGTCCCCTGAATTCTCCTGAAGAGCATCTTTTTTCTCACTCCATTCAAGTCTCTGTGTGTGTCAGCCAAGCTGAAGGTCCTGGATTCAATCCCCACTCAAACTGTGATTATAGCTGGGGGGCTGAAGTGGCCTCGGCTCTCAGACTGCTGATGTTGGTTCCACTTGCAGAAACCCACACCTCCCTCCCCTCATCTCTCATTTCCTGACTGCTCTCTATTGTCACCGTCTGCTAACAGAAAACGCTCCCCAGCTGCAGATTAATATGCATTTATTGCTCATGTGAGAGTTTCCAGCGGCAATATGTGGTGTGTGGGACGGAGTTAAAAATAAACTGCAGTGCTGTGGGGCATGTCACTGAGAATAGCATCTCAGCCTCCTGATGTATCTTTAATATCAATATATATGGGAGGACCATCAACTTTTATGATACAAGGCAGTAAGATACATCAGTTTATCCCACGATGCTTGTTAGCTGGATATCTTATTCAGAACATGGTCATGTGAATTCTGTACTATCAACATTATGCCTGTGAAGCCCTGTGAAAAAGACAACAGAATGTCAGTTCCTCAAAATCTGTGAAAATTGTGTAACTAGTTCAATAAAAAAATGGAAAAAGAGAGCCAAAGTTAATTTTGTTTCTGTTATTTCAAAAAGAGAAACACCGGTAAACAATGGATTTAAATCTGATAAAATTAAACATTTATGATATTAACTGTATAAAACTCGTCGGAGGAGTTTAGCACTAGTTATGAGTCACAGTTGGTTGATTTGAAGCGGTATTTGTTGACTGAGCAGCCGAAGGTCATCAAGTACCAACTGTCAGTCATCCTAATGCTGAACTGTCATTGGATCTTACAGAATTTACTGACCAGTCTGAGCTTTCCCCTGAGCGCAGGGGCGGGACCAAAGGTTCATGGACCGTTAGTGAAAAATATCCGGGCTGCCGTTGGAGGGGGAGCAAGGTTCCGGCTGTGGAGAGCATCAGGTGAAGGTGAAGGCCGACTAGCCGCGGTCCTGAGGCTTTAAAGCAGGGGTATGCAACTAAAATTCACAGAGGTCCGGTCAGGGATATTTTGTTAAAGCAAAGGTCCGGAACATCATAATGTCTAAGTGAATCAGTGTGATATATGCTGATGCAACCTGGTAGTTCTATGAGCGTCTGCATGTCATCAACAGCTGACTATCAAATCAAATGAATCCATGCCCTCCTTGACAACCTCCCATCACTAAATGGTTTTTTGTGGTTCCCCAAAATCCAAGCAACTCTGAGGGAACATTCATTTGCACGTTGCTGGGCAGTGAGTGACTGTCAGGATCCTGGTGGACTGATCATACTGGGCTCCACCGAGGCGGACGCGCTTTCTCCCATAGTTCTCCCAGACTACATTTTGAGCTCAGCTGTGCAACGTTCAATGCTGGAACGCTGACCCACGCATCCTCGAAGCTTTTCCGGCACTACAGACTGTTTATCTGCTCCTTTATTACAGATTATTTAGAGAAAATTAAGCACATACATTGTCAGTACATTATCATTAAGTATTGAAGTTTATTTAGCCTTTTTTTCCTGTTTCTGAATCGCGGGGGCGGCGCCGGAGCGATTAGTTACTTTCACTTCTGTCTGCAGACCTTCTCCTCCCTCCAGACAGAGTCTCTCTCTCTTTCCACCAGTTTTTCACTCTTTCGGTGTCTTTAAGTGGAGCCATCAGGCTGGAGCTCCGTCTACTTTCACTTTTACCGTCATGTTTTGTTTGCTGTAGCGGTCTGGCGCAGGCGTACACTACCACGAGCTGCGCGCAGCGCGGTCTCAAAATCTGGCTGCTGTGCGGACGTCCGCGGATCGGTCCGCGGGACCCCAGCAGACAGGAATTCATGACGATTTTTACGTCACGCGGACCAACGCGCAACGCGCACCCACGCGGACATGTGAAGCATGGACGGGCACCGCATGCAGGCACCGTGCTGCAACGCTTTGCGCGCCGTCGCACCGATCCGCGCGTCGCACGCCATACTGCTCCGCACGCCGCGCTCCGCTCCGCTCAATATAGTCCGGGTCCGTATTGGATGGTGTCTGGGTCCGGATCTGGACCACGGTCCGCCAGTTAGTGACCCCTGCTTTAAAGCGATACTTCAACATTTTGGCAAATTGGCCCATTTAGCGCAATTCCTTAGTCATTTCAAACAGCATACTTACTTTTTTTGTGAGGGCGAGCTGTTGTTTATTCAGAGGTGAGTCGGGGAAGGTTTCCAGGACGGACACAATGGAGGTGAACGGTATTTTTGGTTCCACTTGTCAAACTCATCAAATACAAAATCCAACAACCCCAAAACACTTTGGTGGACACGTTATTATCCGCACATTCACTACGCTGTGAAATATTAATACAAAATTACCAGATTGAGTTGTTTATGCGAAGATTGCTAAGACGGAACTACTTACTAAACATGGCATCTGGGCGTAGTGATTTCAAAAGAAAAAGTAGTTCCCAGTATTTGCTTCAGTGTCGTAACGCTACAATATTATTTGTTGGTGTTCCACAGCGTAGTGAATGTGTGGATTATAACGTGTCCACCAAAGTGTTTTGGGGTTGTTGGATTGTGTATTTGATGAGTTTGACGAGGGGGAACAAAAATACCATCCACTTCCATTGTGTCCGTCCTGAAAATTTTCCCCGACTCACTTCTGAATAAACAACAGCTCGCCCTCACAAAAAAAGTAAGTATGCTGTTTGAAATGACTAAGGAATTGCGCTAAATGGGCCAATTTGCCAAAATGTTGAAGTATCGCTTTAAAAATAATATGAATTCTTCATGAGTCAAATAAGAGTGTGTGTTTCATTTGTGACCTGTTAGAATGTTAGTGAAATGGAGTGTGTTACGCTGCTGCCAGCTGTTTAGCGTTACTCTACTGGGTTTAACTGACAGACGTTAATTCAACCAGGAGTTGCTGTCTGGCTCAGCTCAGTAAATCTGTTTCAGGAGACGCACACTGTGAACCAGAAGACGTCCAGAGCAACGCGGATCCGCCGGGTCCTGCTGTGGATTTTCCATGATTCCTGCTCACACCAGCTGAAGTGATCACCTGCGCCACCAAAGCTCCTCCCCCTGACCTCTGACCCCACCAACTCCCTTGATCCGTGAGTACAAACCAACATAATGCGCTCAAGTTTATTCACTGCTCGGGCTGAGCTGTGAAACAGGCCTGCAGCAGGGTGAATACACTGTTTTTGGTCTTTTGGCTGTGTGTGTGTGTGTGTCTGTGTGTGTGTGTGTGTGTGTGTGTGTGTGTGTGTGTGTGTGTGTGTGTGTGTGTGTGTGTGTGAGAACAGTGTGATCTTGGTTTTTTCCTCAACTAGTGTGTTTTGCTCATTTCAGAGAGATCTCGGTCCATGATTTGCAGATCTAATTTCATCTCCTCACAGGAGTCAGCAGGTGTGTGAATTGCAAAGGTGTCTGATTTAAAGGTATTTTGGTTCTGAAAGGTAATTCCATTGAAAAGTTAAAACAGAAGCAAATCTTGCTTTCAGGTGCGGACCGTTTCCTCTCCACACTCTGCACTGCCTGCTCATGTGAATAGTTTATTTTTCTCTGTAGAAGCTATGTGATGGAGCCGTGCTGTGTTTGTTGCTGCAGACGTGAGGCTGAATGGAATGTTTTTAAAAAGAGCCTGATTGCAGCTGATTGTGATCATGTGACCTGGCAGCGCTGCTGGACGCTCAGGTGAATTAGCTCCTGCTTACAGTGGAAAGATGTTCAGCCTCTGGCAAACGAAGCCGATGATTCCTGGAATTTTCAGTCAAAAGGAGACTGAAGATAGATAGCATACTGAGCTAACAAATCATTGAGCTTGGCTTAAAGGACTTGTATCCTGCTTTTTTAGCTAGTCCAAACCCTATTATTGGCATTAACATGGTAACAGTTTATTTTTGGCGCTCAGGAAAAGTCATTTTGTGTTAAATAAAAGATTTTCTGGGGCTAATTCTGAAACCTGGAAGAGAAAACGCTCCGTTTCACTGAAATCCCGCCTCTCCCCCTGTGGACTTTGACTGACAGCGAACTTCAACCAATTGGAGCTTCAAAACAAATACGTCATACGTTAGCGTCTCTAAGGGTTCGCTTTAGCTCTTTAGCTCTAGCTTCTCTACACGCAAAGACACACGAAAACCTCTTTTCCTGTTAGAAACTCACCAAGCGCAGACCCTTCAGACTCTTCAGACCCTCCAGACCCTCCAGACCCTTCAGACTCTTCAGACCCTCCAGACCCTCCAAACCCTTCAGACCCTTCAGACCCTTCAGACTCTTGCTCTTGCTTGACTGTTGCTTTCAGACGATGGTTAAAGTTTATCTCCATAATCGGAGATATAAAAAGCAGCAACACTGATTGGGGGGGGTCTCCTAAATGGAAAATACGAATCAGCTGCTGCTGGTCAGAGGAGAGTGGGGTGTTGTCTGCGAGGGGGTGGGGTGGGAGAAGAGTGATGGGGAGGAGTTCAACTGTTGTGACGTACTTAGGTTTGAAGAGTTTCAAACGAGCTGTTTTCTACCTGAAGGGAGGGGCTGCTGTAGAGAGCAGCAGACTGGAAGAGATTACTCAGACATGCTGGATGAAGGCAAATAACATTTTGGGGGTGGTTTGAAAGGGAAATCAACTTTGTGGCATGCTGAAAACCTTTAAAAAGTGGATTTTGATTGATATAGGTCCTTTAAATTTAAGTTGCTTCCAGTTTGAAAGAATATCTAGACTTGCCGGGCTGATGGAATCAGGATAAATGTCAGAATGGAGGTGGTTGCTGATATAAAAAGGCATTTTTGTCAAATATCTTCAAAATATAATGACTATTATGAAATGTCCCCTATTGTTTGGTCAGTGACCTTTGACACATACCCACCATTGTTCTGCTTCGGCAGTGCAGTTGGTTTCTTTTTGGTTTCTTGTTTCTTGGTCGTTTTTTTTTTTTTTTTACTTTCACCCAGTTTGGCCCCACTGTTACCTGATGTCAAGCGCTTTCAGGATCCAGTTAATGTCTTTTGATCACTGGAGAAAGCAACAGACAGTTCTAACTTTGACAAAGGTGTCCATAGAAACAGCAGCGTCAGCCTCATTTGACGGGAAAAACATGGTGTGAGAACTGAGAGCAGTCCTCAGTGGCGCAGACCTGGTTCTCACGAAAGACTCCTGCAGCATCTGAGCCGGACATGGACCAGGTGCAGACGGCAGAGTCCTGGACCTGCTGGCAGACACGCCTTTTCATTTCTCTGGGTTTCTGCTGGCTGCACTCAGTTGTTTTCTCCATGATCTCAGCAGTTCTCGGAGTGTCTAGTAAAAAGAGTGGAAGGCTTGATAGAGTGGCTGGGCAGTAAAGTGAGGCTGTAAACTCCCTGGAAATGTAGTGCAGATGCAGCCTGCTGTGAAGGGTTCACTGTTTGGGCAACAGAGACATGTTTTGGATGTGAGGCAGCGTCGTTTGTTAAGGGAAGCGTGGAGCCCTCCTCTCTGCTGGACACTTTCAGAATTATACCTGTCAGGCTGAATTGTGTGAAACCATTGGTTTTTAAAGCAGACTTGTCCTGCCGTCACTTTGACGTACGAACACAAAGCCTGCCCGGTTTCTCCTTGAAGCTCCCGGAGGATAGTCGTCTATCCTCTCCTCCGTCGGCCTCACTTCTTCATGGTGGCAGAAACGAGTTACAGGCTGATTTTTCCTGTTTGCAAAAGAGTTTGTTTTTGAAACCATTTTATTTTTAATAGTATGTAAATCCCCCATTAATGATTACAGCAACAACTAATCAAAGAGGAGGAAACTGATTATGTCTACAAGTTTGAATGAAACATCCCTGAATGGTGCAAAGGCAATCAGAGCATTGCTCCCATCAGCCCCGCTCACCTGAGCACAGGAACCTTATTGCACCTTCAGAACCATTTACATGACAACAGTGCTCAGAGTCACTTGTTGAACATGCTACATCTCTGTTACCATGGAAACAAAGGGAAATTAAACTTTTTGAAAACACTCCAATGCCATCTTCAGTGAAATGGAGACCTTTTCCCAAATTCTCCCAAATTCTCCCAACACTGTTACTGTGCATGACAACCACCCAGTACCACTTCTGCACCTGCAGGGGGTGATGGACCGGAACAACCTTAAAGTCCAGAGGGTCAGGACTCCCAATCCACATCCTCCTGGTACTGGTCCCAGTCCAGATCCTCCTGGTCCTGGTCCACATCCTCCTGGTCCTGGTACTGGTCCTGGTCCAGATCCTCCTGGTCCTGGTACTGGTCCTGGTCCAGATCCTCCTGGTCCTGGTACTGGTCCTGGTCCACATCCTCCTGGTCCTGGTACTGGTCCTGGTCCAGATTCTCCTGGTCCTGGTACTGGTCCTGGTCCACATCCTCCTGGTCCTGGTACTGGTCCTGGTCCAGATTCTCCTGGTCCTGGTCCTGGTCCAGATTCTCCTGGTCCTGGTCCAGATTCTCCTGGTCCTGGTCCAGATTCTCCTGGTCCTGGTCCTGGTCCAGATTCTCCTGGTCCTGGCTCCAGTCCAGATCCTCCTGGATTTGGTAGTTTTAGAGTTGACAGTCACTGGACTAACAGCTGAACTTGGTGCTCTGTCCATGTGGAAGTCCATGTGCTCCTCGTGGTCTGGCATGCTGGCTGCATCATTTCCAGTCTTTCTGGTGTTCCTTTTCTGATGGGGCCTGATTTTTGTTTTTCAAAACATTGCCGTTTAAACGCAACACTTTCCTGAAACAAAACGGAAACAGGATTTCTTTTCACTTGTGTAAACAGGGCCTCAGTTTCCGTACAGATCTGATGTGACTTTGCTTCCTACCTCTTTACAGTAAATGTATTTCTTCATCTCACAGGCATGGTCCCGTGAAATGAGTTGAACACTGAACTTTATGTTGTACTTATTATGTGGAGAACGGCTGAATCTGCACACGGTGTCATCAAGATGTTCTCTACCTCAGAGAGGTGTCTGAAAAAATCTGTCGTTACCAGCAGCAGCCATGAAGGCGCTAGCAAGACCAAGACATGTTATGTTTGCTGGTGACCTGCATTACCGCGGGAAGTAGGGGTGCTGGGGGTGCTGCAGCACCCCCTGCTGGTGATATTTTCCACTCTGTGCTGCCTGAAGAGATGGTTACGGACAGCTATGACGCAAAAAAGACTGACGCACCTTGCTCTCATGCATGTCCATGGAGATATTTTGGACAGTCTGGACATTGGCAGTCTCATAAGGAGCTTCATCAGTGCCAACCCCCCTACAGAAGAGACCCCCACCCCCCCCCTACAGAAAAATTCGGAGAGGAGCCCCGAAGGTGGTTGGTCCTCGCGTTGTGGCACCTTCCGGGAGCTCCTGTAGCCAAGTTGGTACCAACCGTATGGGCCTGTCCTTCTACCAGCGACCCTGAGAAGGAGGATCTGTTGACTGGCATCTCAGTTCCTCCATAAAACGGCTTGTCCGTGATCTCTCTCGAGATCGGCGGAGCTCGTCCTCATCTCAAAATTGATGGACTGCCAACGAAAAAAAAAAAAATCTGTGGAAATAAAAGTCCCTATTGGTTTTTGATTAGGAACTGATCTAATGTCTCGTTGTGTTGTGTTTAATGATTTTCTCTTTATTTCTGATAATGACACTCACACGTAAAAGCCGCAGTATAAATATTTTTATTAATCAATGTAGGGGGTTGCGAGTTAAGTGCAGTGCTGAGCTTTTTTTTCTCTCAGCACCCCTGCTGAGAATGCGTTCCTAAGGCTATGGTGACCTGTGACATTTGTTACAAGCATCGGAGACATTAGGATACATTTTGGAGAGTTTAGCATTGGTACAATAGACCCAGTAGTCTGTTTCTTTGCTCAGCACAGGATGTGGTGTCATTTACTAACACGTGTTTTAAACTTGTTTTGCAGTAAAAGTTGATATTAGAGACAGACCCATGAGGTTTTTTCAGGGCCAATACATTTGCAGTAAAAGTGAGAATATTGGTGTCAAAACTGTGAATATTGCAAACAAAGCTGTAGAGTCAGTGGTCACTGACCATAGCTCTGAGTACAAAGTCTCTGGGGCTTCTGTAGCTACTTCCTGTTTGTGTTTTGCGGGCTAACGGCAGTGTTTTCACAATGTTTCATTGTTCATCTTTTTCTGAGTGAGGGAAATATCTGCCTGCGACTATTAAAATAGTTAGTGATTGTGTTTTGTATTTAGTCAGTGAAATGTTGCTCAATTTAATTTGTTCCAGCAAGTTTCATGGCTATTGTGCTAACTTTTAGCATGCCAATGGGTTTTACCATACAACTTAGCATTAAGTCGATAAAATCGATAGCTAACGCAAAGACTGACAGAAGCAGAACAGTTTTTTTTTTTTGGTGTTGTTGCTTTTTTAGCATGTCTTTTTTCACCATGCTTGTTGTGATTGACCGTGTTTTAAGACAAGACAAGAAGGTCTTGTCGCTGGATAAGACTTTCTCTGACTCAGAGTTGCAACATTCCTGTCCAACACATTTGACAAGGACAAAAATCACACATTAAGACAACAAAGTGAAAGAAACCCAAGCAAGTTCATCGCTGGCCCGTTGTGAATTGTGATGTATCTCCTGGCTCTTTACGTAGGCAGCTGCTCGTTGCTTGGGCCTGTTTTTGGGAGTCCTTTGGTGTCCGGGCGTCACTGACTGCCACTGTGCCACCCCGTAACTGCAAATTTCTCGGGAAAAGACCCAAATCATCCAGGTGGCCCAACCAACAGACTGCCTGCAAAAGTGGCTCATGACATTAGATGGATTGGTCAAGTTCCCAGATGCATCATGGGATTACTGCATGGTGAGCCTTCCAACTGTCAAATGGCGGCCAGCGCTTGGCCAAAGCTTCCGCATGGATTCCAGCATTGTGCTGAGCAGTCGGAGGGGAGGGGCCCCACATGCCCCACCCCACCCCACTCATCACCCAGACCCATCCCAGCCCAGAAGCTGAGCGCCTCGGCCTCTGCTGGCTCTGCTGGCTCCCTCACCTCAGTCCCTGTCAGGCCCTCCTCAGCCTCCTCCCTGCAATAACTCTCACATCCCATGGCAATCTGTGTGAAATAGGGCTTGACAGCAGTCTGTGTGTGTGTGTGTATATGTGTGTGTGTGTGTGTGTGTGTGTGTGTGTGTGTGTGTGTGTGTGTGTGTGTGTGTGTGTGTGTGTGTGTGTGTGTGTGTGTAGGTGTGTGTATTTGTAGGTGTTGCAGAGAGAGGAAAGATTCAATTCAAGCACTGCAGGGAGAGGATGGGCTGGCAGGTAGGGAGGATGGAGGGTGGAGGATGGAGGGTGGAGGGTGGAGGGTGGAGGGTGGAGGGTGGAGGGTGGAGGATGGAGGGTGGAGGGTGGAGGGTGGAGGGTGGGTCTGGGAGATTTCAGCCTCTATCAGCCTCTGAAAGCCCGTTTGTTTCCAGACTCAGTTCAAGATGAAGTGTGTGTGTGTGTGTGTGTCAGTTGCAAATACATTGTGAGCATCTATAGTGGCGAAACACTGCGTTGCTCTCAGCCACACACACATCTTCAGTGGCTGTAGCTGAAGAGTTCAGGGGGGGCGACACGACTTCACTGCTGTGTGTGTGTGTGTGTGTGTGTGTGTGTGTGTGTGTGTGTGTGTGTGTGTGTGTGTGTGTGTGTGTGTGTCAGCTTCATAACTTGTGGGGTCTTGGGGATAGTTCCACAGCAGGTTGATGTATCGTCTGGAAGAGGGGTGGCCAGTAGGAAAAGTGCTGAGGTTCACAGTGTGTGTGTGTGTGTGTGTGTGTGTGTGTGTGTGTGTGTGTGTGTGTGTGTGTGTGTGTATCTCCCAGTAGAGACCAGGCTACATGAGTGATGGACAGAAACCCTTGCTTCCATCAATCTGTTTTAGTTGTTTTATTTACCACACACACACACACACATACACACACACACACACACACACACACACAAACACACTCTTCACCTTGTGTCTCCTGCCAGCTGGCGCCTCTTGCTGCAGTCTCACCTGGGGGTTCTGGTTCTCCTCAGCCTCTCTTCTCTCACTGAGGTGACTGTCTGCTGCTGCTTTGGCCTCCGGTTCTCTCAGCTCTGGTTCTCTCAGGCTCCGGTTCTCTCAGGCTCTGGTTCTCTCAGCTCTGGTTCTCTCAGCTCTGGTTCTCTCAGGCTCTGGTTCTCTCAGGCTCTGGTTCTCTCAGGCTCTGGTTCTCTCAGGCTCTGGTTCTCTCAGCTCTGGTTCTTTCAGGCTCCGGTTCTCTCAGGCTCTGGTTCTCTCAGGCTCTGGTTCTCTCAGGCTCTGGTTCTCTCAGGCTCTGGTTCTCTCAGCTCTGGTTCTCTCAGCTCTGGTTCTCTCAGGCTCTGGTTCTCTCAGGCTCTGGTTCTCTCAGGCTCTGGTTCTTCAGGCTCTGGTTCTTCAGGCTCTGGTTCTCTCAGGCTCTGGTTCTCTCAGGCTCTGGTTCTTCAGGCTCTGGTTTTCTCAGCTCTGGCTCTTTCAGGCTCTGGTTCTCTCAGCTCTGGTTCTCTCAGGCTCTGGTTCTCTCAGCTCTGGTTCTCTCAGGCTCTGGTTCTCTCAGGCTCTGGTTCTCTCAGGCTCTGGTTCTTTCAGGCTCTGGTTCTCTCAGGCTCTGGTTCTCTCAGGCTCTGGTTCTCTCAGGCTCTGGTTCTCTCAGGCTCTGGTTCTCTCAGGCTCTGGTTTTCTCAGCTCTGGTTCTCTCAGGCTCTGGTTCTCTCAGCTCTGGTTCTCTCAGGCTCTGGTTCTCTCAGGCTCTGGGTTGTGACTGAACAGGCCAGGAGAACTGGAGCAGGGGGAACAGATGGGAACACAGTCCTGTAAAGGAGGAGGAACCTGCATGACTGTGTTCTTCAGGTTGGAAGGCAGCAGGACAGGCTGTCATTCCAGATGTTCCAAACAGCTGCCGCCCTCTTCCTGCTGGGAGGGATTTGTTCATGAGGGAATGAAGGGTGTGTGGTGCAGCAGCATGTCTGAGCCCGGAGCCAGTCCTCTGCAGAGCCAGCTGCATCCCAGCCACAGCGTCAGGGTCCAGGAGTGTCTCCACCACGTCTGTCTCACAGCCGAAGGGCAGCTCTTCCACAGCTCCTCCTCAGCTCTTCCTCAGCTCCTCCTCATCTTCCTCAGCTCCTCCTCATCTTCCTCAGCTCCTCCTCAGCTCCTCCTCGTCTTCCTCAGCTCCTCCTCAGCTCCTCCTCGTCTTCCTCAGCTCCTCCTCATCTTCCTCAGCTCCTCCTCATCTTCCTCAGCTCCTCCTCATCTTCCTCAGCTCCTCCTCAGCTCCTCCTCGTCTTCCTCAGCTCCTCCTCAGCTCTTCCTCAGCTCCTCCTCGTCTTCCTCAGCTCTTCCTCAGCTCCTCCTCAGCTCTTCCTCATCTTCCTCAGCTCCTCCTCATCTTCCTCAGCTCCTCCTCAGCTCCTCCTCAGCTCCTCCTCGTCTTCCTCAGCTCCTCCTCAGCTCCTCCTCAGCTCTTCCTCGTCTTCCTCAGCTCCTCCTCAGCTCTTCCTCAGCTCTTCCTCAGCTCCTCCTCAGCTCTTCCTCAGCTCCTCCTCGTCTTCCTCAGCTCTTCCTCAGCTCCTCCTCAGCTCTTCCTCGTCTTCCTCAGCTCCTCCTCAGCTCTTCCTCGTCTTCATCAGCTCTTCCTCAGCTCTTCCTCAGCTCCTCCTCGTCTTCCTCAGCTCTTCCTCAGCTCCTCCTCGTCTTCCTCAGCTCTTCCTCAGCTCCTCCTCAGCTCCTCCTCAGCTCTTCCTCAGCTCTTCCTCGTCTTCCTCAGCTCCTCCTCAGCTCTTCCTCAGCTCCTCCTCAGCTCCTCCTCAGCTCTTCCTCAGCTCCTCCTCAGCTCCTCCTCAGCTCTTCCTCGTCTTCCTCAGCTCCTCCTCAGCTCTTCCTCAGCTCTTCCTCAGCTCCTCCTCAGCTCCTCCTCAGCTCCTCCTCAGCTCTTCCTCGTCTTCCTCAGCTCTTCGTCAGCTCCTCCTCAGCTCCTCCTCTGCTCCTCCTCAGCTCCTCCTCAGCTCCTCCTCATCTTCCTCGTCTTCCTCAGCTCCTCCTCAGCTCCTCCTCCTCTTCCTCAGCTCCTCCTCGTCTTCCTCAGCTCCTCCTCAGCTCTTCCTCAGCTCTTCCTCAGCTCCTCCTCGTCTTCCTCAGCTCCTCCTCAGCTCTTCCTCAGCTCTTCCTCAGCTCCTCCTCGTCTTCCTCAGCTCCTCCTCAGCTCCTCCTCAACTCTTCCTCAGCTCTTCCTCAGCTCCTCCTCGTCTTCCTCAGCTCCTCCTCAGCTCCTCTTCAACTCTTCCTCAGCTCCTCCTCAGCTCCTCCTCAGCTCTTCCTCGTCTTCCTCAGCTCCTCCTCAGCTCTTCCTCGTCTTCCTCAGCTCCTCCTCAGCTCTTCCTCAGCTCCTCCTTGTCTTCCTCAGCTCCTCCTCAACTCTTCCTCAGCTCTTCCTTAGCTCCTCCTCAGCTCCTCCTCGTCTTCCTCAGCTCCTCCTCAACTCTTCCTCAGCTCCTCCTCAGTTCTTCCTTGTCTTCCTCAGCTCCTCCTCGTCTTCCTCAGCTCCTCCTCAGCTCCTCCTCATCTTCCTCAGCTCCTCCTCAGCTCCTCCTCAGCTCCTCCTCAGCTCCTCCTCAACTCTTCCTCAGCTCCTCCTCAGCTCCTCCTCAGCTCCTCCTCAGCTCCTCCTCTGCACCTCCTCAGCTCCTCCTCAGCTCCTCCTCGTCTTCCTCGTCTTCCTCAGCTCCTCCTCAGCTCTTCCTCGTCTTCCTCAGCTCCTCCTCGTCTTCTTCAGCTCCTCCTCAGCTCTTCCTCAGCTCTTCCTCAGCTCCTCCTCGTCTTCCTCAGCTCCTCCTCAGCTCCTCCTCAACTCTTCCTCAGCTCTTCCTCAGCTCCTCCTCGTCTTCCTCAGCTCCTCCTCAGCTCCTCCTCAACTCTGCCTCAGCTCCTCCTCAGCTCCTCCTCAGCTCTTCCTCGTCTTCCTCAGCTCCTCCTCAGCTCTTCCTCGTCTTCCTCAGCACCTCCTCAGCTCCTCCTTGTCTTCCTCAGCTCCTCCTCAGCTCCTCCTCAACTCTTCCTCAGCTCTTCCTCAGCTCCTCCTCAGCTCCTCCTCGTCTTCCTCAGCTCCTCCTCAGTTCTTCCTTGTCTTCCTCAGCTCCTCCTCGTCTTCCTCAGCTCCTCCTCAGCTCCTCCTCAGCTCCTCCTCAACTCTTCCTCAGCTCTTCCTCAGCTCCTCCTCAGCTCCTCCTCAGCTCCACATCGCAGCACGTTGACGGTGTTCAGTGCTCCACCGATCAGGATCGCTCCATGTTGGCGGCGTTGCTGTGAACTCTCAGGAGATTCTGCTCTCACCTTTCCTGGAAGTGAGGATTTAGAAGCCGGTCAGCTGGACCACACTGGTTCATCGCATTTCAAACATCTCCTCAGATCCTTCTCCACCATGTGTTTTAGTTTCTGATGCTTCTGAGAGTTTCAAGTGAAAAGACGGTGCTTTAAATACTGGAAATATCAGGTTAGTATCAGTGCTCGTATCTGATGTAATGAGGCTTAATGAGGTGACTTTGTTTTCAGCAAAGGAGTGATTAATTGACTTGAATTGAATTGAATTTAAAATCCTTTATTTGCCCCACGGGGGGAAACTGCAGTGTTCCAGCAGCAGCATAACAAACAGAGAAAAGAAATAATAAATAGAATAGAAATGTTGAATTGAAAAATCAAACCATACATAGAAAAAAAATGTATAAATTAGATATAAATTGAAGACAGACACATATTTAAAATATAATATAAAGATGTGAGAAACACAAACATATGTACACAGGGAGATTCACAGAGATGAATGGATTCAAGAGGGTTAGAAGGAAACTCAACCTGAACTGATTTAGGAAAGATCAAAAGACAAAATAGCTTACACTGAGGAGATCTTAGTTTTTCATTTTTTTTCCAATATAATATAACTGGCGGAGATGGAAAACAACAGCAAAATAAAAGAAATCAAATAAAAAGTCAGATCTTCTGATCCTCCCTCAGCGCAGTCTGAAGTGTTGTATCCCGGGACACGAGCCACCTCCGTCCCAGACTGGCCCGGCTCTGAGCCTCCGCCCGGCTCCTGGTTCTGGTCCCGCAGATCCTCCCACCTCAGTGAGCTTCTCTGGAAGACGGCAGTGTCTCGCTGTTGAGCAGTGCCGGGGGATCACCTTCACCGTGATTAAGTCATGATTCTGATAAATGAGATGAGGAGTTTACAGTCAGAGTGAAAATGAGACTCATGCAGACCAACTAACACTGGAAGTGCAAACAGAGACCGTCGCACAAGCTGACAGGAAGCCGGCGACTGTGAGAGGATCTGATGGTTCTGTCAGCAAACAGCGGTGTTTGTCTGTAGTGATGAGGTTCATGGACAGCTCTTGTCTCCATTGTTCAACCAAAGTCCAGCCTGAGATTATTTTCTGATAATTTCAGACACGACCAACATCTCACCGCATGTGGTGGCTGCTCAGGGTGACCGTCAGCTGACCAGCGGTGGATGAAGAGAGACAGGAAGGAACATGCTGTGGAACTGCATGTTTAGTGTTGGTTCTCTGTTTTTCTCTAAAACTAAAAAGTGAGGTGGATCCAGACTCAGGTCTGTGTTACAGCTGATGGAAACAGTGATTTCCTTGCATGCTGCAGTATGCTGCTGCTGCCTTCACCTCCGACTGCAGACGCTGAAAGTCACATTGCATGCAGAATATATTAGCAACGTGAAAACGCTCAAAGTTGAAAGTCTGTTGAAGCTTGGAGGATAAACAGCATGAGAGTCGGCTCATGATGTCTCCACTGGATGACCTACAAGACTCAGGAAAATGCTTTTATGAAGGAGTTCCAATGAATGTCTGGATTTCAATAACTCAGAGCTGTTCAGTTTCCATAACCAGGATCCTAACAACATGTGGACGTTCAGAGTGAAACAGCGACGCCTTGGTTGCCTCTTGGGCTTCTGTTGGAGGACCTTGGTGCTCGGAGCCACTGAACTATGTGTGTTTCTGTGCTGGATGCATAGAGCGCCTCCACTCAAGCACAAATGTTTGATTTCTCTGTAGGATGTGCAGATCTCCTGCGCTGCTTGGAACAACGTGGCGTGTGGGTTTCCCTGGTGCATTTTTATTAGCTTAATTTTAAATTTCTCATCAATTGATGCGCCAGTCTTAGTTCTCTTTTGTCTTTAAATTACTAATTTATTGTCATGATATCTTGTTTTTTTCCTACCGTTTAAATGAAATGTGATGTCTTCCTTTGCCTCTGTTAATCCCTTTGAGTTGCCTTGTTTGTGATTGGAGCTATACAGGGATATTTTCCTGGCCTTGAAAAGGTGTTTTTTTTTTTTTTTTTAAGCATTCCTGTTCGGTTTCCCCTCCTTTGAGCCTGGTTCTGCTGTTGGGTTTTCTCTGTAAAACAGCCGAGACATGACTGTATTGGAACTGGCGCTATATAAATAAAGCTGAATTGAACTGAACTGAAAGCTGCACAGGTGCGATGAGGGACAGTAAGAAGAATGTTTTCCTCCAGACTGTCCTGACTGCCGGTCCGGGTTCTCCTGGAACTGAGGAGTTTTAGAGTTAGGTCTGGGCTTAACCGTGAGATGAACTGACATCCCGTGGCTCTGCTTCGCCGCAGTAGAACGCAGTGGCTTCATGAGATCCGGTTTATGGAATACTCCAGTTTTGTGGGAGTCGATGGGGTCACACAAAAGCCCCGGTCTGGAGGTTGAGGGCATGGTGCTTCTCTTGGTCTCTACCTCCCAGCCCTGGTGTGGCTGGTCCTGCCAGGAGTATAATGCTCCATAGACGAAGCACCAGGAGTCCTAGAGACACAAACTGCCCCACCACGGTGAGGCAGGGAGCCCACTGGGAATGACTGTTCACTGCAGATCGAATTAATCATTGACATTAAGCCTGTTAGGACGGTACGCTATCTGAGGAATTTAAAAGAAGAACTCAATGAATTAAAAAGTCTTGCTTTACTCACCCATTGTATGCTCAATAAATCTTGGAATTCAGCGTTCCCATGGCAACTAAAAGACTTCTTTGGTACCCTGGTGCTACACCATGCATGCAAAGTTTGTATGCATCAGTTGTAAATCATTTGACTCTTGGTGCTACACAGAAGTACTTTGACCTTTTTGGGCAATCTGCAGAACCAGACCCAGAGGAGACTTCCTGCAGAACCAGACCCAGAGGAGACTTCCTGCAGAACCAGACCCAGAGGAGACTTTCTGCAGAACCAGACCCAGAGGAGACTTCCTGCAGAACCAGACCCAGAGGAGACTTCCTGCAGAACCAGACTCAGAGGAGACTTCCTGCAGAACCAGACCCAGAGGAGACTTCCTGCAGAACCAGACCCAGAGGAGACTTCCTGCAGAACCAGACCCAGAGGAGACTTCCTGCAGAACCAGACTCAGAGGAGACTTTCTGCAGAACCAGACTCAGAGGAAACTTCCTGTAGAACCAGACTCAGAGGAGACTTTCTGCAGAACCAGACCCAGAGGAGACTTTCTGCAGAACCAGACTCAGAGGAGACTTTCTGTAGAACCAGACCCAGAGGAGACTTTCTGTAGAACCAGACTCAGAGGAGACTTTCTGTAGAACCAGACTCAGAGGAGACTTTCTGCAGAACCAGACCCAGAGGAGACTTCCTGTAGAACCAGACTCAGAGGAGACTTTCTGCAGAACCAGACCCAGAGGAGACTTTCTGCAGAACCAGACTCAGAGGAGACTTTCTGTAGAACCAGACCCAGAGGAGACTTTCTGTAGAACCAGACTCAGAGGAGACTTCCTGTAGAACCAGACTCAGAGGAGACTTCCTGTAGAACCAGACCCAGAGGAGACTTTCTGCAGAACCAGACTCAGAGGAGACTTTCTGTAGAACCAGACCCAGAGGAGACTTTCTGTAGAACCAGACTCAGAGGAGATTTTCTGCAGAACCAGACTCAGAGGAGACTTTCTGTAGAACCAGACCCAGAGGAGACTTTCTGTAGAACCAGACTCAGAGGAGACTTTCTGTAGAACCAGACCCAGAGGAGACTTTCTGTAGAACCAGACTCAGAGGAGACTTTCTGCAGAACCAGACCCAGAGGAGACTTCCTGCAGAACCAGACTCAGAGGAGACTTTCTGCAGAACCAGACTCAGAGGAGACTTCCTGTAGAACCAGACTCAGAGGAGACTTTCTGTAGAACCAGACCCAGAGGAGACTTTCTGTAGAACCAGACTCAGAGGAGACTTTCTGCAGAACCAGACTCAGAGGAGACTTCCTGTAGAACCAGACCCAGAGGAGACTTTCTGTTGAACCAGACTCAGAGGAGACTTTCTGTTGAACCAGACTCAGAGGAGACTTTCTGTTGAACTCAGGATAATTTTTAATGCTGGACCTAAGCATTAAAGTGTGTTTCACAATATAACTTAACCATTGGAAACAAAACAAAACAACAACAACATGAACTTCCTGGAAGGACTGACTCGAACAGAAGTCTGCAACAGGCCCTCCTGCACTGATCACCACCTGCTGCTCGTCCAACGCTCAAGCAATGCTGTGCTCCAGGGATTGTTTTCCTTGCTCATTTTATGCTCCCTGGTTAAAAAGGCAGGCCAGGTCTGAGTATTGACCCATTCTGTACAGAGCAGTGCCTCCACAGGACAGAGAGGAGGTTGTTCCAGAGCCCGGTCCCTGTCCTGAGCCTCCTGCTGCAGCCTCAACTCCAACACAGCAGTGTTCTGAGGCAAACCTCACCTTGAGCTTGCACACACGTGTTGTTGGTTTCTCTCCTTGTTCCAGATGAAGAGCCACAGTACGGCTGTGGAGTTGTGTTTTCATTGTGTTTTGAGTGACCGTTTACGTGGGAGCAATGGTGAAAATAAATACCACATTGGACAAAATTCCCTCATGCTGTTCCTGACAGATCCTCATAGTAGTGTCAGAATTAGGACCAAGATTACAAGATTAAAATGCTTACAATTAACACTTTGACCCTCAATATAGTTTGAATCATCACCTTTATGGAAATGAGGAAATTATATTAACAAGAACTTCTCCAGTCTCACTGACCTTCACCTTGGACTTACAGCTCATGGAAGAGTAATTATTTTATTCATGTGTCAAATTCAAAATGTACATTTCATTGAAGACATCGTCACAAGACATTTACAGCAAATTGCTTTGACAGATATGGGAGATAAACAGACCTGAGTTGACCTGGAAAACATAAAGAACACAGATCCAGGCAGCGTTGCTCTTTATTCACCATTTAATTGCTGAACTGAATGTTTGGATGATTCTACAGTAAAGATGTACAAATACGGATTCAATAGCAGGCGACTTTGAAAATAAACAACCGCAAGGCTCGTGGCATTAGCAGCCCTGCATATTTTCATTTGAGCTGGAATCCAACTGCCTCCCTTCAGACAACCCTGTGCAGATGGAGTGTGTGTGAGTTGCGGATGTAGCCACTGCCTGTGGTCCGCCGGATGCGATGGCGTTCATGCAACGTGACATGAGTTCAGTGTGACCAGCAGCCATGCAACACTGTGCTGGTGTTCACTCCACTGACAAAACACAGCAAGCCTGCTGCTGCTGGAGGCTATGCTGAGTGGCATCGAGGCGACTGAACCAAGCAGGAAGTGCCCACATTAAAAAAAACAAAAAGCAAAACTGGGAATTCTATTTAGAAATGTCACTTCTTACTTCTTTCATTGAACATGAAGGCAGCAGGCCTGCAGCCAGCGGAGAGAAGCAGCTTATCAGTGTTCGGCTGATGGCGGAGCGTGGTAAAGTCATGTTTGAGAAAACAGATGTGAGAAATGAGAAACTCTGATGAGCTGCTGACCTGTCCAGGCTATATCCGGGTGAACCACTGTCTTCACGTTCTGAGGCCACTAGATGGCGCTCTTGGTTCTAAGCGGGAAGCTGAAGGACTGGCAGTGATGTGTGTTTGCTAACATTCGAGCAGATAGCACCCTCTAGTGGATTCAGAAGATTAAGACAGTGGTTCATGGGGCTTCTTCTGCCATCGCCAGGTGTATCCGGCCCTCATCTATTCGTACTGACCTGGGATTGGCTCCAGTGACCGGTGACCCTGAACAGGATCAAGTTTTATGATGGATGGATGAATATTAGAAATTGGAACATTCGGTGAGAAACATCTCATGGAAATGTGCCGTTTACTATAGCAACAAGTGACAACAAGGCTTTTTTCTCATCATCTTGTGCATCGAACATCGTTCTTCACCCATAATCACAGTGAGGTTTGAGTCCTCTGCCACAGTTTCACCCCGTCACCCGGACATCGTCTTCAGTGCAGTGATACACCTTCAGGCTTTAGAAAAGCTCGTCTCAGAGACGGGCGGCCAGCTTGTGACCACCATAACTTGATCGACCGGGCTCTCTGAGTAGTGCAGCAGTGACTGGAGGCACAGCAGTCTCCCAGTTCATTGTGGACTGTGGCCCTGGGCTAGCTGTGGGAAATCATTACAGTAAATTAACTGGGCAGCCGAAAGTGCTTCGGACAGATTAGACGGCGCTGTTCTTCAGAAGATTGTTAGCGACCAATAATGTCTGCTTCAATTTATTTGAGCTGCTGAATAAGTGATGATCTCTTGGGCCGCTGTCCTCTCTCCATTCACATGTGGAGTCCGATTCATCTTATCCTCATTTAATTCAGCTGAAGCAACAGACTCTCTCTGCATTACCGAATCCAATCATAACAAACAAACCCAGCAAAGACAAGTGAGTGCGTCTTATTGATTATAGAGCACTTCTTTAACAGCATTTATTGAAATATTGGTAGCATGGTGTAACCAGACAGATCAGCGACGGGACCTTTAATGCTCTTGAATTATTAATTTTTAGTGATACTTCATGAAAAGGATGGTTGATTTTACCAACATGTAAACTTTTTGATGAAAATATACACGTTTTATTACTGTACATTACTGTGAGTAACTAAAATGTGACATAATCACAACATGTGATTTTTTTTTTTCTTTTTTTAAGAAAAATGATTAACTGAGGTCCTAAAATACAACATGTGACTGTACGCCTGACAGCGTAATAATCCATCCCTTGACTGATGGCTGACTTCAGGTTGGATCAGAGGCAGACGGTTTGGCTTCGTCAGAGCTAACGTGTTCCCAGATCCTGGAAATAGAAAGCTGTGCTGCGGACGGTGAAGTGAGTTTGTCTCCAGTGAATCATCTGAAGTCAGAGGGACGCTGTGGGTCCTAGAATAGTGACATTAAAGAAATTCACCTGCATGACTGACTGTTAGAAAAAGTTACAACTATTATGGTGCTTACATTTTGGCATTTCATAGCATCGTTTCTAAAGAGGTTTCTTGTCTGTATTTCCTGGTTAAAAAATATTTTTCCAATACCCAAACGATGAATGGTCATTGGTTATAAAGCCGCTGTGCTGTCAGTCAGAAATCCTCTTCGGCGGTGAGTGTGAGGTGTTTGGAGGTGGAGCAGGCGAAGCTTCAGAAACACTAGAAAGTCTTTCTTTCTCCCCGAAACGGTTCCAGAAGTTATGAACTGGAAAAAAAAAAATATATACATACCATCCATCCTGTCATCTCAGGGTAAATACTGCTCGGTTTCATCCTGGAAGCAGAGTCCTGCACTGGGTCGGGTACCCGCAGAAACAGCTGATTTGCGGGTGGTTTTTAAAAGCTTTTTTTTTCTCGGGTTCGGATGTGGGTGGGAAAAATAGCTTGCGGGTCGGGTCACGGGTTGTAGATTGACTCATGAGAATCAATATAAAATAATAATAAATAAAATAAAACCATTGTGACGTGATCCATCTGCTGCGACTGTCTGCAGCACCGCCGCTCTGCTGCATCCATTTCCGGGCTTCAGTTAGTTGAGCAAACTACAGAAAACTATCTTGGTCATTATTTACTCTCTGAGGGTCGCTTCCTGTGACAGTCATTGGCTCAGCTGTTTAATCGTGTTTCGCCATCTAATAACACAATTTGTGATTGGACGAGAGCATCAAACGGTCTGCCACCATCTAACAAGCGCCACTTCCAAAACAGTTACTAGCTATTTAGATATTTGAGAAATAAATGGATAAAACGTAGAACTATCAATTTGTAATGTTCCTGAAGTGTTCAAACATTACTCACTGTTTCCCTGATGGATTACTTTTCTCCTCGATGGATTCTAAACATGTCACGGCTCGTAGCTGCTGACCGCCGCTCAAGTCTGGACAGAAAGTAAGTCTATTACACACGTAAAGTTACCTTTAAGAGATTAAAATTTTAAAAGCATTATGGTGCGTTCACACCGGACGCGTCGCGGGCGTTGTCGACGCTTGGGACGCCTCGAAGCTGACGCTTGTGACGCTTCAAGCTCGACGCTTGACACCAGATGGTCACAAAGCTCGCGACGCTCTTGACGCGCGTCAGTTTATCGGCGCGCGGGAGGCTGATTTCTGTTTCCCGCTATGGCGGATCGCATCAGGAGAGCGGCTCGGCTTTATTTGTTAAATAAAGCTGGACCGTCGTCGTCGGAAAAGTCGCTATTGGCTGGTCTGCTCCTCTCTGCTCTGCCTGCAGCAGGGGGCGCTGCTGAGACTGACCGCTTGTGAGTGCTTTGGGACGGGGGAGGGGCTCACGCAGCACCCGCTGCTCATTGACGACAGCAACGAGACGTCCTGTCACGTCTCCACAGCACCAGAAAAGGTCGCTAGATTTGTCGCTAGTCGCTTTTGACAAAAAAAAGTCGCCAAGAGGCTTTGGAAAGTCGCCAGATTTAGCAAGAAAGTCGTCAAGTTAGCAACACTGGCCGGCCCGCATCGGTCCTTGGATCACTCGTAGTGACGTAGCACCGGAGGGATCGTCTCTGATTGGTTGACGCCCAGCGGCAGCGCGTCGAAAGTTCAGTTTTCCCAACTCTCAAAAAGCGACGCTCGCGAAGCTCCTGACGCCGGGGACGCGCGTCGTGGGCGTCGACGCTCGAAACGCTCGAAAGTCGACGCTCCTGACGCTCCTGACGCTCCTGACGCGCCGCCCCGCTGCCCGCCGCTCCACGCCGCTCGTCCACCATAGACTTTACATAGAAAAGCGCCGCTCACGATGCTTGCGACGCGTCCGGTGTGAATGCACCATTAAACGTAACAAACGAGTGTTTTTACAGTTGTATGGGAGAAGAACAGCAGGGCTGATGATTCAGGACTGAAGTCAGGCTTTTATAGGAAGAGCTGCTTCATTCAGGTGCGTTATTTAGTCACTGGCAGCTGAACTGTGGCGATGTGCTGCATGATGCAGACATTGTGACCCAAAATGATGACTTTAAATACGGGTTACGGGTCGGGCTGCGGGTCGTGTTTCATCGGGTCGGATCGGGTCGCGGTACTCATCGGGCTGATGCGCGGGTTTGCGGTTCGGTTGTACGTCCCCGGGTCGGGCCGGGGCGGGTCTTGAAAATTGGACCCGTGCAGGACTCTGCCTGGAAGTCTGGGGTCTGGGGTACGCCTGTTTCCCCTCCTGTTGTACTGTACTACCTACACCACGACAACCAACAGCGCCAGCTTGTGGTTTCTGCTATTTATGTGTTAACAATAATTTTCAGAAAGTTTCAAAACTTTTCTTAAATGCAGAAACAGTCTGAACTACCACGCTTCATGCTACCCTCCCCTGTGCTGAGTGCAGAAAACCCGGCACCGGATCAGCGGTTCCTCTGGACCGAGCTCCAGTCCAATGCAGCCAAACTGAAAGTGCAGTTTATTCAGGTGAAAATGGAGCTTAAGCCTCTGTTCTGGGATCCAACTCCAACCACAGCTGCAGTATTCCTTCACTGTGTTCATACGACAACGACGTTCAGAGCCACTGAGGTGGAACCATCTCAGAAGTGAGGCTCTTCTGAAACGCTGCATCCTCTTCTGTGTGTTTTAAGAACAGCAGACTCTGGTGGACCTACAGGAACACCACATCATTTTCACTGTTTCTGCCATTTTAGTGTGAATGAACATTGTTTTTGAAACATTTCTATTGCAATGCAAAACTTTTCAGAAAGAAAACCCGACGTGTTCTTACTCAGAATGTCAGATCGGGGTCTAACATGAGCCTTTTCATTTATCAAGATCGCTTGCTTTCCGTCAAGGTAACCTGCTTCTGATTGGTCTTTCAGAGCCACTGACCTCTGACTTCACATACGTAGCATCCAGCAATTGTAATTTGACACCAGCTTCTAGATCTCTGTGCCAGGTGGGATCGGCCACCAGGTTAAAGAAACGGTCAACATGCTGAAAACAACTGAATCAAATTGTCCCAGACTGAGTTTTTCATGGACGGTTTACAAACCGTACTGAACGTTTGACCACAGCAAGCAGGAAAAGCCAGCATGGTGTCCCCGTCCCCGACCCGTCCCCGACCCGTCCCCGACCCGTCCCCGACCCGTCCCCGTCCCTGTGCGCTTCACTGTGATGGCCCCACACAGAACTGGCCTCTCAGACCCCCCCCCTCACAGCTGGGATCATCACTGCCGCCATCCCTCTGTCCCCTGTCCCCCTGTCCCTCTGTCCTCCTGTCCTCCTGTCCTCCTGTCCCCCTGTCCCCCTGTCCTGGAGCCGTCCAGCAGCTCCAAACAGCATGGCTTCAACATCTCAACCTGGCAGCCTGCTCTGAAATGTGGAGCTGAGAAGATTCCCAGGATGCTCTGAAACGCTGTCGTCCACTCAGGGGGCTTGACTGAGACCTGGTCCAGAACTCTGCCGGGTCCCTGGAGTCACGCAGATCACAGCAGAACCTGCTTCAGCCGGAATCTCCGTAGTGTTAGTTGAGATTGAAGAAATTTTCTCGAAACGTATTAAAAAATAAGTTTAAAATTGGAACAAAATGATCCACAGTCTTTCTGAGGGAACATTAAAAAAGAAGATCGCTTCGACCTTTGACTCAGCGAACTGAAATCTCATCTTGAAGCTTCATAACCATCAGTTAGTTTTGATAAAACAGTTGAACTAGTTGGAGTTTCTCCTCCGCAGGAAAAAACCTGTCATGCTGAAACACCGGTATGTTTTACATTTTTCTCACCATCCTACATGGAATGGAAACTAATTCGGGTTCTGTTCCAGCGATCCGTTGGTCTCCAGATCTGTTCAGTTCCGGGTCGCAGGCCGCGGGAGTCCATCCCCGCTCTGGATGTGTGGCGGTACCAGTCCGTACAGGCAGGCAGACTGCAGCTCGCGTTCTGCAAGAGGAACCCTGAATGCAGTCGCATGACGAACGTAACATTTCCTCTGGTTTCCACTCAGACTGGCGGTCCTTCCTGGGTGGGGCGACCTTTACCCTGCAGCCACCTGGGTACACCGCCCCGCTCAGAGACCAGGCGGTCAGCTGAAAACGGGAAATATGAGTTGTGTTTTGGGGCATCATTACTCAACAACAGTGCTTGGAGCCACTGAAAATGGCTCCCGACTCCGTCTCCATGGAAACGGAGATGATAAGAGCCTCAAACCCCTTCAAAATAAAAGTCGAAATTTTGCGAAAAATGACATTTACAACAAAACACATTGACAATTTTGGGTTAACCAGTTTTAATGACAACATGTACTACTTTTCCAAAATAAAAGCCCAAAATTCCTTCAAAATAAAAGCCTGTTTACAACAGGAAATGAGGTAAAATCATGACAATGGATGTTTACAGAGTGGGAAAAGTCCCGGTGACCTGGAAATTGGTCAACAAGGTACGACGACGTCTCAGTCGTAGGCCGGCGGGGAGGCTCGGTCCCGACCAATGTCGCTTGCGGCTTTAATTATCATTTATCGTTTACTGAATAGGTGTAATAAAGGAAGGTGCTTATTGAGCATGAGTGTTTTGTCTCATCAATACATACTTTTCTAGGTATAGGTAGAGACGGTGTGACTCTCAGGTGAGCGCTGCCTGAAAGACGTCCCAGCAGCTGAAAAACCGGACGCTCTCCCTGATTCCACTGGTTCACGCTGCTGTCTGAGGCAAAGGGTTTCACTGCTTTCTGCTAAGATAACCGGCCGCCCACTGAGTCCTGCCTGCGGGTTTGGAGCGGCTGACCGAGAACTTTCCAGCGGTTAACGTTCTGCAAACAAAGCGTATGTGCTTGTCTTGTCTGGGAGGCGGAGGTGAAAGCGGGTCTGCTGGTGTGTGGAGGTGAAGGCACGGCGCCAGCGCTCGGCTGGGGATGTGGCGGAGGCCGGCGGCGGCTGTAATTCCACACCTGTTCACCGGCAGACAGGTGGCAGGCCGACGCCTTCGTCTCTGCAGCCACGTGTCCTGAAGCCAGCAGGTTGTCCGTCCACTCTGGTCCTCAGGTCTCTCTGCCAGATGATTCATTCGTGATTTTTTTGAGGAGCTGGATTTCAGACGAGTTGATGGTTTCTCAGCATGCTTCTACCGCTTCTTTTTAACAAGAAGATTTGATTATGAAGGGAATAAATGAGCCTAAAACTGGTTTTCAACTAAATAAATGACACATTTTAGGATTTATTAAAGTTGCGGTGAAAAGCAAGGAATCCCAATACTACTGCTGTGCTCCAGACCCCATTTAAATTCATTTTATAAGTGAAAACTTTCATGGGGTTTGGTTGTCTATTAACTCATCTCTCTGGTCTTATGTGCCTGAAATTGGCCAAATTGAATTTATTCATGTTTTCTACCTTTTTAACGTGGTTTTTAAATGTCGAGTTTGAATCTGCTATGATTCCGAGATATTTCAATTCTGACACTACCTGAATACTGCTTCCATTGATCACAATACGTAGTATACAGTACGGAGACGGTTTGTTAAACGGGAGCTTTAGAAAAAATGGAAATGATAAAACGAGCGGCTGGACGAAAGCAGAACAGCGAGGACATTTTCAAAGCTACAGCATCAAAGTTAAGACAGAAAGAGAGAAAAATGGCCGCCTACATGCTTCGTTTACTTCCTGTAGACGTCACTACGTCACGGCCGCCCCGTCCAATCAGAACGCTCCACAGCCCCCATCCTTAAAGAGGATTCAAGCCTTCATTTTTCTCATGTGAACGCCAAGCTCAGGAACTGAACTCTGAATTGCTTCCTTCAGAATGAATTAATTCCAAATTCCAAACACCATGTAGCCACACTTGTTGAAAACGACTTCCAAGGTGGAACTTTTTGAAAACACTCCAACTCGGTGGAAACGAGGGAAAATGCAACTTTTCGGTAATGCTGGCAGTGGACAAACCTTCAGCGGCCATAGGAAGAGGTTGTTCTGCAGGAGTCGATGGAGAGAAGTAACAATGGCCGCCTTCCAGAGAGGAATCAGTCCAGCTGTCTCCACACCAGCGTTTTACAGGTATTTACCATCGTTAATGTTTGTAGCAACTTGTCGTCCGCATGTGTGACTTTTCATTACAGTGATAATCCACAGCAGCCTCTAGTGGCTCCACAGGAAAATGACAGTTTTCAGCTTGTAGGCCTGTAAATACTAGAGGTGTCCCCGACTAAGAATTTACATAGTTGAATCTGATTCGTCCGATCCTGCTGATCGTCGACTGATAGTCGAATCTATCATCTTTTTTTTTTTTTTTTTAGAATCATTTGAATATCGGCTACAGCAGAATGTTGCAGTAATAAAAAAAATCAGCGCAGGCAGGTAAAACAACACTTCTATTTTTTTTCCTACACACTGAAACACAGACTGGAACAAAGTGTCGGTAACTCTAAACATCAAACAAATGAAGTATAGTTCAAATGACCAGAACCAAACCCTCTTCTAACAAACGGGCTAAAGCATGTCCTTTATTTATATCTGTAATCTCTGCAGATAAGCTCACATTTTTTGGCTAAAGAATTTCTCACATTATCTGCTCAAATTAAATGCAATAGGCTTAATTGCACTGTGTCGGGTCGTTTCGCAGCTCAACATCCATGCAAAAACAAACACTAAATTAAATAGAATTTGCCTTTTAGATAAATAAAAATAATAATATAATAATAACCTAAAATATTACAATTAAACGAAATAAAAGTCAGCATTAAAACTGAGAAGTGACAGAAACATCTTTTATCAGCCCAATTATCTGGCTACTGACCCGTTTAAGGTGGAAAGTCATGTTAGTTGTTGTGGAGTGATATGAAAGGAGCTGCTGACACAACTTGCATTTGACTTCTTTTTGGATCATCTTTGACTTGTTCTGAAGTTTTTTTTCCCGACATTGTGAGCCTTTTAAAGTTCAGCCAAATCACCACCGAGGTGCTGCTCTGTGACGGATTGTGCCACTCACCATGGTGGTTCATTCACAAACAATAAATACATAGAATATTGAATAAAAGTACAAGTTTTAAGTAAATTTTTCCACAGTGTATTTGATAGGCTAACATGTATATCAAATAGGCTTTATATCATGTTTATTTGGAAAAAAACATGCAATTCTATGTAAAATCAGACATTCAGCACCCCCATACAGCTGGAATGGAATGGTCCTCGTTTAATAACCACATTTTGCGAAGCTTCGACTGTATGATTGGCCTTCAAATCAGGCCCCTTCGAACAAATCATCGAATCTTGGAATATCTGAGGACACCCCTAGTAAATACTGAACTTTCCTGAAACAAAAATGCAAAAACGATGTGTTTTCACATGCGTGAGATATGGGTGTGTGAACAGGGCCTAATAGAATTTGGGACTGCTTGAAAATCAGCAGTCTGCCACAGGCGCAGGAACGCCGACACACACTGTGAGTATCAACACATAAGTGCCAGTTTTATTTAACGTCGACCTGAGTAGTGGGAGAAAGTCGCTCCAATTATCTGAAAAACAACAGGAAATTAAACATTTTCATTGGTTTCATTGCAATGCAACATTTTACATTGTAAAATTTCCTTCTTTTATGGACTTTTCCCACAGTCCTCACTCTTCATGACTTCCACAGACTCACGCCAACTGTTTGGCTTTAAGGCTAATGTGACAATACTCCCGGAGCCATCATGGCTGCATCCTGCGGCAATCACCTGTTCAGTTCTGGGCCTGGAACATTTACACCACTCGTGGACAAGTATGGAAAAACACTTTATCTTACGTAATGAATCAATAAACAGACATTAAAATGAGGAGTTGGACCATCTGGGAGGGAGTCGGAGAGGAGCTGCTCCTCCTCCACATTGAGAGGAGCAGGTGAGGTGGTTCGTTTGGTCGCCTCCCATTGGAGGATTACCAGACGTGTGACTGGAAGCCGGTTCTGAGCTCAGTCCAGGACTCCTCTCTGATCTGGGAACTGCCTGGAGTTCCCTCAGAAGCGCTGGAGGAAGCTGTGGGAGGCAGACATGCCTTCTTCTCTCTAAACTGCCACTACGACCCCATCGGGACCGAGCAGGAAAGACAATGGATGGATAGATGGAACGATGCCAGTTGTCCTCGCAGTGTCGAGCCCCAGAGTGGGTGTGACCCTCTTGCTGGCCTGTTTTGGGCCATGTTTCACACTCCTTACTCCTTATTCAAGCTGTTTTTTTCCCCAACATGTGTATCTTTGAAGGGACCTGGAATATTTGCACAGAACCCAGGGGACACTGCACAACCTGGAGGAAGAAAATAAACTAGAAACAACTGGAATTGAACCATTATCTTCTCTCTGTGAGCTCACAGTAGTAATTACTTCACAGCTGTGCCACCAGAGCGGCGCCGTTATTCTACCATCAGTATCAAAATTCAAAAGAATATCATCCACAAGACGGATTCTGAAATGTCTCTACAACTTTGTCTGAAGCAGTATCTGGATGAATCTTTTCTCTCTCCTCAGAACACCCTCTCGCCATATGCGACCCTGCTAATGACAGACACCCGGGGTTTGTCCAGATGGCATGGTGCAGTCTCTCTCCATCATCAACGGCCCTGCATGTGTGAGACGTTTCCCCTGCTCCAGAAGAACACGTCCTAATAGATCGGTTGCTAAAAGGAGTCGGCAGCGCCTGTTAACCACCAATCCATTTAAATCAAGCGTGCTGAAGCAGGGCGTGGAGAGCAGGGACAGCAGGGAGAGCAGGGAGAACATGCACTGCGATGGATACGACAGGATGCACAGGTCCAAACGGAGGGCGCGGTACTTAGGAAGTGGCTTTAATCACACGAATCACAAGAAAGTGAAGCGAACAGAGGTCTTTGGCGACTCGCTGCCCTGTCTGCTTGACTTTGCAGCCTCCCGTTAACCTTCAGCAGTCTGCTGCAGACCGTTTGCAGCAGTGTTTATGACATATCTGCAAATCACAGTCATTAAATTCACTCATTCCCTATTTTTTTCAGGGCTTTTGAAGTTGAAGTACATCTATTTATGGATAAATACACCTCATTCAGGTTTACATCTGTCACGGGATTTCTGGAAAAAATACACTCTTATCTTCCTAAATCATATTTTTCAGGTGAAACACGAGGTGTGAATTGCTTCTGAGATTGTTTGCAATTCACAGGCGTGAATGAAGTGCTGATCAGAGCGCCATGTTTCACTCTGAAGGAAAACCACTGTTACGTGTCAGTGCTGACAGTTCACTGAGGAAATATTAGCTGGTATCTCTCTAATCGTTTTTTATTCAAGTCTAATCTTGTCAATTCTAGTTAACTATCCTCATAATCTGAAGCGGCTGTCATTAATTTATCTGAGCTTCTTAATGCATCTGAAGTTTGCATTATATTCCTCTTTTTTTTTTCCATGACTAAAAGGCAGAATATTAATTGTGTCACATTGTGCTTCAGCCTTTAAGGACTCATATTCTCCCAAAAAAGTTGAAGCTTTCCTTGAAAGAGCAAAAGGACAGAAGGATAGAAGAGGTAGAAGAACTTCCTGGGAATAGATAAAAAAAATAGAGGATGAGATGTGGGTAGATTAACAGGTTTAGAGACAGGAAAAAAAGGAGTGAGAAAGAGGATTTTCTGTAATGGAAGCCGGCGATACCGGCAGCGAAGGGGTCTGTACTCGCCGCCTGAGAGAGTAATCGATTTCAGGCTCCCAGGCTCCTTTGTTGGCCCTCGGACTGGATGACTGGCACTGAAATAACTCCATATTGCAGGCAGAAGTGGATAAGAGAGGAAGAGAAAGGGAGAGAGGAGCAGAAAATGCTGTATATAAACACCAAAAGAAGGATGGGTCCGGAGGTGGAGAAAATAGAGATGGAGAAATCAAGCACTTTTATAGACATCTTCTTTCTGAAGATGACAAAGAGAAGCAAGCAAGAAAGGATAAGTGACAAACAATACACACGATCCGAATGTGTTCTTCTTTCAGAGAAGCTACAAATCAATGAATCGTGACTTCTATCAGCAGTGACAACGAAGGCTTGCTAGCTGGCCTCATGCCATAGAAATCCCGTCTTTTCCTGATTATAGAAGCAGACAACAGATCCACAGGAGAGTGGTTTGTCAGTTGGATCAGTATTCCTCTGCCACGCTGCAGGTTTACTGACTTGAATGCGCTTTGTTTTGTGTTTTAAGGGAAAGTACAGTACCTTCTTTGTCGATGATACAATGTTCTTCAGAAATGCAGTCCTTCCATTTTCCATTCATCTGCACTGCTCGTGTCTCTGTGAGGTTTGAAGAGGGTTCAAAATGACTTCAGGATAGAGATGCACGACTTGGACTGCACACAAGTCAATCATACGTCCCGGCGCTTCACCTCGCTCCTGTCAGCCATGTTCTTTGTGTGTAGACGCATCAGAAACTCCGCTTGCTTGAGTCGGCTGTGAATGACCTCAGATGTCTTTGTGAAATGCTGGTGCATCACAGCAGAGGGCAGGCGAAGTCAGGTCCAGCTGGGGCGTCTGCAGCATGACAGAGAGTGAATGGAAGAGGCAGGACAAAGGTACATTCAGGTGTGTTCCCAGTCCATCACAAAGCTAACATTAGCAGGTAGCTATAGCTGCATTCCCACCTGCTCACTGCGTTAGGAATGGAAATTCACTGTATCTTCAAAACGTGACAGTCTGCATGCCTTTTCTCTGTGTTTGGGACATGAAGACTGCAGAGTGTTGTTACTGTCCACATTTACGTTAAATCACGAATCCAACAGTGACCACTTGTCAACAGCTTTTCTGGCTTGATGCCATTAAAATAAAACTGTCATAATGTCTGGTTAAAACTATCACACTACGTATCAACAGAAACCTTCACCGTGATGATGAATTGTGTTGCAGTCCGCCAGGCTTTTCTTTAACGTTCCCTGTTTTGAAAGTGAAACGTGTTCTGGGCTCTCTCCAGCCCCGACCCTGAAGCCAACCTGTACGTTCTCACTGCTGCTCCTCTGTGGTGCCTAAACTTATTCATGCATCCATTTTTCTTGTTTCTATACCGGCCTAATCCAGGTTAGACTCACAGGGGCAGGATATTCAGAATGCTGAATAATCCATGTGTTGAGGTGCTTGGATCCAATGAGACGCTTCACCAGGATCGCTGACCGCCTGCTGTTGTCGTATGAATGAAGGCCAGAGCTGTGGTTTAAACACCTTCCCATTTTCTTCACATTCAGATCTCATAGCAGTGGCGTGCGGACACTGCCTCAGGGTCCCGCACCCTCACTGCTCTGCCCAGACACCCAGACAGGCCCAGTCCAGGGCCCTCATTGGTCTTGCATTGAGAATCAGGTGGAGACCTCAGCACACCTTGCCGGTCACTTTTTAAAGAGGCAAAGTGTTTCCTACTTAATGAGCATGATATACCTTTGTCTGTACTTGCTGCATCCATTGTAAAGACTGGACTGAACCTCAGTCCTGCAGTGGCAGAGTGGAGTCACAGAGCTGTACAGTCCAGCCCAAACCTCGCTCTGATGTTTCATTTCCCACAGTGATTTATTCCAAACTGAAGTTGCAAGAACAACAGCAAAAAACCTTGAGGACATCACAATGTGGCTTTTAAAATTCAAAATCAAACAAGTTGCTGAGGTCCAGTGCCTTTTTGCCACAGTTGTAAAAACAAATTACCGTCAAAAATGAGCTGCTGGCAAAAGCAGCAACGGCTCACAAATACATAAATTAACAGGGATTGTTTCACCGTCTGTCTGCGGGCAGCGCCACATGGTTTTTGTCGGCTTTGATGAAGAGATGAGGCGGTTTAAAAATGGCTGGGCCCACCAGAGTGAAATGCTGGGACAAACAGAATGCTAACGTAGCAGTCAGCTGAAAACTCTGCATCGTTAAAACAGCACTGCTGGCTGGAATCTCTCAGGCTGGTTCGGGAAAGAGGTGTTCTCCTGGTATCCCCTGCCACTGTCTTCAGGCTGTTTCAGTCATTTTCAGGCGGCTCTGATACAGAGGCTTTCAGTGTTCAGAAGGTCTCCCAGAAACGAAGCAGCTCCCTGAGAAGGATGTCAGCGGGGCTGGAACTGTTGATAACAGGATGTGAGAAGACAGCGAGAATTGAGAATGAAAATAAGTCTGGGTTGGGCCTGTCCGTGGATTGTTGAAGGTGTGTGTGCATAAGTTTAATTCCAAAGCACAAAAATATGAAGTTAAAGCTTATCGGTGACCATTACAAAAAAAAAAAAAAAAAACTATCCTGCTGCACCGTTGCCGATGTTTGCTCATGTGGAATAGTTTGGATTCTCTCCCTTTTCAACAGGAAGAAAGCTGCAGAACCACATTCAGTTGGGGTTCAGAGATATCAGAGAGAGACGGAGAGCAGCGACCAAACCAGCAAACTCTCATAGCAAGGCAGCTAATGACCTGGACTCCCAGAGACATGGAGTGGCGCTGACCTCTGACCCTCCGGAGCGTCCCAGGCACCGTGCCGTGGCGGCTCCTGTTCTGTGCAGTGACGCTGGACCGATTCAAACTGTGAGTGTGACGGCTTAAATGTTGACCTTGGTGAGCAGTTTGACTCCGGACTGAGGAAACATGCTGCTGGTCTGCGCTGGGTTTCCTCCTTTCATCGATCGACTTTCAGCAGCTCAAAGATTGGCCAAAGTATTACCAAACATGTAGAAAACACAGATTTGAGTGTATTAAATTGCGTTAAGTTGCCTTCTTTCAATTTGATCCTGAGTCTCAAAGTGATTGGAATGTTACACCAGGACATGTTTTTTCATTTACTGCATGCAGACATGCTGCTGTCAACAACTGACGGCAGCAGAAGGGGACGAGAGGAAATGGGTGGGAATTTGATGAAGTGAGCCTCTGATGGCATCAGCAGCGCCGAGTGAAGCAGCTGGCGATCGGGCCGCCCGCTCTGCCTTTCAAAGCGCTTCCATTCTGGCACGCTTTTTTTTAAATGCAGGGATTAGTTTCTTCTTGAGGATAAAAACTGTTGTTTTTTTAAGTGTCACAAAAGTGCATTTTAAAAAGCCAGCTGATGATGTTAGTCATGCTGTACAAGCTGAGCTTCCACCCTGTCTGCAGCGGAGCCCCGAGGCTGCCGCCTCTGCTCCAGCCCGCCGTGCGGCCATGACAGCGTTTTTACACCTCCACATGCAATCTCCCCACTTCAGCTCTGCCCGGGACGCCTGTCTCTCCGCGTTACCTGCCCCGCGCTCAGACACCGCAGCGGGGTCAAACACATTTAAGTCACGGTTCGCCGTGGAGGCGAGGACCCCGTGGAAACTCCAGATACGGCCGCACGGCCAGGGAAAGCCAGATTAATGCCGTCTGGTCAAAAGTCAGCTCAACAGGGCCGTCAGGGCGAAGAGCCGGTCTGCCAGCAGTGACTCAGGCTCGCTGAGGATGGCCGACAGCCAGCGCCATCCGCGGCTGCAGGAGCAGCCTCCCCACAACACCCCCGCCTTTAGGTTTGTCAACAGCCGCGAAGTCCCTTTATTGCCAGACTGAACTGAGAAGACGCCGCACGTCTTTAAAATGCTCAGCGAATCCTCTTCATCGTCAGCAGGCTGAGTCAGAGGTATTTATTAGTTTTTGAGGCGGAAAAGTTGCTTTTAGCAAAAAAAAAAAAAAAAAAAAGAAAAAAAGCACCATTGGAGGCAGTTTGTTGGCAGAGTCGTGATATAGGTGCTCATGGTCTGTTGTCAATATTCCAATTAATTATTTTGCTGAAAAATATGACTAAGATATTCCTAATAAATCATCATGTCTGCAGCCTGGAGCGCCGTTCTGCTGTGAAGTCTGGTTTTACTCAGTTACTCTGCAGTGAGACGTGGTGAGAGGGGCATGCTGGGTCCAGGGTGGAGGGCGGGGCTTCTGCCGAATCCTTCCTGTCTTGTGGTCAGTGGATGAGAGGAGAAGCTCTCGATTTCGGTTTCTTTTACAGCAGCCTGCAGACCGCTCAGGGAAAATCCAGTCATGGAATTTATTCATTCTCGTATGATTTGGTGTCATTCAGGGGTTCAGCAGCGAGGAGCCGCCCTACTCTGCCTCTGACTGGTTGGTGCTGCCTGCATGCACTGATCTGACTGGTTAAGGACAATGTTTAGCTGCAGCATGAGAATCGACCAGCCAATCAGAGGCGTGAGTGGTGCATCATGGGGGATTTGGAAGTGGGTTTACACAAGGCTTACATGAAAAATTGTTTGTGCACATGAACTTAGGTTGGTGCTGGATGTTATATTCATTTGTTCATTCTCACAGCCTTTGTCTGCTGCAGTGACCTGCTGAGTGTGTGTTACAGGCTCCTCTGCTCAGACGCCGCCGCCGTCTTCCCGTCACATTCCGGCACCGCGGACAAACGCTGCAGCCCTGAAAGGCCTTTTCAATCAAAGCACTTAGTCGTTTCCCACACCTGCTCTGACTTTTACTTCTTATTTTCAGATTAGTATATCCTTTTTTTTAACAGTTAGCATACATTATATATATATATATATATATATATATATATATATATATATATATATATATATATATATATGTATATATATACAGATATATTAAGATTGCTCTTCTTTCTGCTCCTTTTCTTTGTTTGTTTGTTTTGTGTCCAAACTGATGACATTGATGTATTTTCATTTTGTTTTGTTTTTGTGTTGTTGCTTTAAATGAAAGAAACAAATAAACTAAACTAAACTAAACTAAACTAAACTAAACTAAACATTAACACAAACAAAAGCAATGAGTGTTTCATTCCAACAAAGTGATATCAGGATTTTTTGGGCGATTTCTTCAGGTGTTGTGCACCGCTGACCCCTCCACTGCAGACTCCTCTGGAGCCTCGTTCTGTTGGAGGACGCCTCTCTCCTCACTGAAAGACGAGGTTTTTGCATCTTTTAGCGTTTTCATGATGGGTTCCTGCTTCGTTCTAAACAAAAGTGCTCTCACAGCGTCGGATCTGCTGCAGTTAACTGGAACTCTGGTATATTCTTCGGTGTTTATGCACACTTGTAAGAGCAGGTCTTGGTCTGCTTGCAAATGAGTTGCATTGCTGTTCAGTCAAAGTCCGATGAAACTCCAGAAGCATCACGAGCCCGGAGCTGTGACAGGAGATGGTCGAGCGCTCCGTCCTCACGGTTAATGCCTCACAGAGGAATTTCCGATCCCGTTCTGAGGGCTTTGTTGCTGGTAAAGATGGCAGCACAGTAATCCAGCGTTTCAGCAGCAGCTTTGTTTTGCGGGTCGTGTTGGAGAATTCACATCAGAACAGCTGTAGAGCAAAAAAAAGTCTTTTGATCTGATGTTAATGTCTGTATGAGCACAAGGTGAGCCCAGGAAACAGGCAGGTTTCTGTTTTTTCAGCCACTGAATCGTCTCTGCTGCTGCTGTCAGTGGACAGTGCAGTGATCTGAGGGGTTTCTTTCAGTCAGACTTGCAGTTCATGTCACATAAACATGCCGGATCTTCTCTGCCGCCGGTTCCTCTTGATGCTACGGGATGTGGGTGTTTTCCGCCACTGGACTTCAGCTCCATTAAACACATGGGGTCAGCTGTTGTTGCCAGAGCGACCGTCCCAGCCGTCCTGGTGGAAGCTCTCTACCAGAGGAGTGTGAGCACACACACGGCCGAGGCTGCTTCAGCTGATCCTCAACCTTCCTCGGAGGTCTGATCACCGTCGTCGGTCTTCGCCTGAACGTTCTGCTGCTGGTTCCAGGAGAACCGCTCCTCAGATGTGCTCTGTTTGCTGTGTCATCACCCCTCTGGGCTTCCGGGGCCCCCGGGGGCCACAGACAGAGCAGGCCTGGCTTCTTCAACGTGTGGGTAACTGTTTTAACACAGGAAGATTCCAGCAGGTGGAAGATCTTGTTTTTCTCTGCTCATTAAGCAGAGCTTTGGACATCAGTGCTTATCTGCTTGTAAATTTGTTTGAAGCCTAATTAAGTTCCAAACACTGTTCAGACATGTGAGAAAAGAAGAAGAGTGGACTCAAAATGTTCCTTTCTTCTATTCAGCCTGTTGTATTCTCTCCAGAAATGTGTCTAAAATAGTTTTCTTGGAAGTTTTAAGGATTTGCCTGGTGGTTTTGTGGACTGGATATATATATATATATATATATGTAAAGCTGTTCTTTCATGCACAGTATGATCTTGTCAGTGTTTTCTGCTTATGCAGACCCGTGTGGTGGTGCGGGGGTCTGGTGGTGTTGTGGTGGTGCGGTGGTGGTGTGGTACGGTGGTGTTGCGATAGTGTGGTGGTCTGGTGGTGCGGTGGTTGCGGCGGTGTGGTGGTGGTGGTGTGGGTGTGGTGGTGCGGTGGTGCGGTGCTGTGGTGGTGGTGGTGTGGGTGTGGTGGTGCGGTGGTGTGGCGGTGTGGGGGTGACGGTGTGGTGTGATGGTGTAGTGGTGTAGTGGTGTGGCGTTGTGCAGGGCTCTGTTCTGCAGACTGGGGTGTGTGGTGGAAGCTTCTCTGGCAGAAAGCAGCAGACCTTCAAGGACAGGAACCAAAGGACCAGAGGTCAGAGCGGGGTGTGGTGTCTATGGAGGAAGGGATTCTCACATGAGAAGGGGCGGGGCTTGGTGACGCGGGGAGGTGTGGTGCGCTGCAGGAGGGGTTTATAACGGTGCTTCCTGGGACGACGGCTGTCATCGTGTGCGTGAAGAATAAACCTCGCTCGACCCGAATCCCTCGTCCGTCTCCTCATCTGCGAGCGCCACCAGGGCTTATTTATAAGTACAAGGATGTGAGGAAGTGATGCTGTTCAGCGCCAAGTGTCAGAGAGTGTTATCACATCATTTAGAACTCTGAAGCATTCAGGTAATTTATTACAAGCTGTTCTAGTGGATATCTTGTTCTCCAGGGCTCCTGCTTTGACGGCTACATTTGCTAAAATATCCTGGTTATAATTTCACTACGTGTGAAGCCGTGATAAATCTCTGTCAGATCACATAAGACAGTGTTAAGAACCACCCAGCCACATCAGAAAGAGTGACAGAAACAATCCAGTAAATTAAATGAGGTGTCTGACCCACACCGTGAGGGCAGGTTTATAAAGGACACTGAAATTAGAAACGAAAGTTCAGCCAAATATCAAACAAGCACAACAACCACATGAAGCTGGATCAATATATTGAATTAGAAAGTATGAACTGTTGAAAGCACCGTGACCAGGCCCTGTAAAGTCCATGTTCATTCACCATGAGAGAGTCTTGCTCTGTGATTGAAGTGTGTATAAATCCAGCTGCCTTCACACTGCTGCGGAGTCCAACTGTGTCTTTGTGTTAACGTGAGAAGTACAGTGTGAAAGAAGAACAACGTTTCAGATGAGAATGAGCTGAACAGCTGGGAACACGCGTCCTTCCTGTGAGGATCGCCGCTCGCCTCGGCTCCGCCTCTTAAAGGGTCAGTGAGGTCGAGGTCAGGAGAAGGAGAAGGAGAGGAGGCGACTCACAGCATCAGCTGCTTCTCATCCTGCACTGAGACATACCTGGACTGTCACTCGATTAACATTTGCATGATTGTCCATAGTTTACTATCGATTAATTGTAAATTGATCACACATTTTTTTTTATCTACTCTAAATGTACATTACAGGGAAAGCTCTTAATCCTCTCGTCAACACCGCAGTGGATCAGTGTGCTGCTTTATGTAAATTCATGTTTTCTGTTGTTGTAGCCTCAGAAAACAGGCTGGAGGACATGGCTGCATGGTGGTATGTCTCTGTGTTAGCCCTGCGACAGGCTGGCGACCTGTCCCCGGTGACCCCGCCCTCACCCTCAGCAGCTGATTGGCTCCAGCCACCCACCACCCTGAGAGAGACAAGCGAGAGAAAATGGATGGATGGACGGACGGAGCATCATTTAGTAATAATCTGAGCTTGTAGCGTCCAACCAGCTACATTTCCAGTTTTCAGCAGACTGGTGGATCTCCTGGGTCGGTAACAGAAGAGAAGCAGAGAGAACAGATCCTCTCTGCTCCTCCAGCCTCTTCTCTCCACAGACATCAGATACCAGACACTGAGACGCCGCGGCGGCCATCTTGTGGAGGGGCCACTCGCTGAGTAAGCAGTATCACATCACAGGCCTCTTAGCTTCCAAACTATGGTGCAAGACGAGGGTCCCACAATGTGTACTAGTTAAATAGATTAGTGGCGTTAATAGGAATTTGAATTAACTTGTTATTATCACACACATTTTGACATTCTTTTATTTTATCCTCAAAGCTCCTTGAAGAAAATCCTCAGTGGTTCTTTGGTGTTTGATGAAAGAGTTCAGGTGTGAAGGCAGCAAAGACAAGACCAAGCAAGCCCCTCAAAGTCCAGCTTCCAGTCTCTGCTCTGTAGTTTTCCTGCTTTCCATGTCAGCGGACGCACACAGTCAGGAACTCATCATTCCCAGATTTCATCCAGTGTTTCTAAGTGTTTCAGAAACTGTTCCACTCTGGAAGTTTCCGGGCTTGTCATCCACACTTGGGTGTCAGAAGCTTTCCTCCTTCCCAGACAGTCATGACCCAGGATGAAGCATCCTCCTCCTCTCTGGCCGGTCCGCCTGGCTGCTGTCCCGGCTGTCAGATCTTCTTTGGCGTTTCCTTTTTCAACACAGCAGGAAAGGTGTTTGCTTTGTTCATTTGTTTTTTTTTTTATCCTTTCCTGGGCTCTGCTGTGGATTATCTTCATTGCAAATCACTTTTGGACTGTCTGTTTCTTCATTCCCTTTCTTGTGAGCCTCACAGTGACAATTAGAGACCCTGCTGCTTTCAGACTGTCATATATTCAGGAACGACAGTCTCAGTTCTGTTTTCTTTTCCGTTTTTTCCGGGGATTTATTTAAGGGTAAGCTCACACTTGTCAGATTCAACCCTCTATGGGAGCTTTGGAGTGCCTAACAACGTATCAGTCACAAAAGCTGGTGGTCGTCTGTAGACGGATGATTCCTCCCTCGGCAGATGTAAGGATGAGGACACTGCTTCTGTTCCTCGGGTTTTAGCTGAGCCCGGTGGAGGACAGCCTCGCCTCTTGCTCCAACATCTGGAACTAAACACATGGATAGATTTCTCAAAGTTGTTAGAAATACCTTCAGAACGGGGCCGCGAAGAGTTTAATGAGTCCATTCACGGGAATCAGCTGGAAAACTTCAGCTCATTTTATTCCTTGAATTTGACCTTCTGTTCCTTCACATCCAGCTCCTCGCTCACTGCACTGGGTTCTGTTTGGTTTTTGTCATGAGATGCTTGACCAGTGGACGGCTCTGGTGCAGTGGATCAGGTTGGACCAGTGGCCGGATGGGGTGCAGTGGATCAGGTTGGACCAGTGGACGGCTCTGGTGCAGTGGATCAGGTTGGACCAGTGGCCGGATGGGGTGCAGTGGATCAGGTTGGACCAGTGGCCGGATGGGGTGCAGTGGATCAGGTTGGACCAGTGGCCGGCTCTGGTGCAGTGGATCAGGTTGGACCAGTGGCCGGATGGGGCGCAGTGGATCAGGTTGGACCAGTGGCCGGCTCTGGTGCAGTGGATCAGGTTGGACCAGTGGCCGGATGGGGCGCAGTGGATCAGGTTGGACCAGTGGCCGGATGGGGTGCAGTGGATCAGGTTGGACCAGTGGCCGGCTCTGGTGCAGTGGATCAGGTTGGACCAGTGGCCGGATGGGGTGCAGTGGATCAGGTTGGACCAGTGGCCGGATGGGGTGCAGTGGATCAGGTTGGACCAGTGACCGGCTCTGGTGCAGTGGATCAGGTTGGACCAGTGTCCGGCTCTGGTGCAGTGGATCAGGTTGGACCAGTGTCCGGCTCTGGTGCAGTGGATCAGGTTGGACCAGTGTCCGGATGGGGTGCAGTGGATCAGGTTGGACCAGTGGCCGGATGGGGCGCAGTGGATCAGGTTGGACCAGTGGCCGGCTCTGGTGCAGTGGATCAGGTTGGACCAGTGGCCGGATGGGGCGCAGTGGATCAGGTTGGACCAGTGGGCCGGCTCTGGTGCAGTGGATCAGGTTGGACCAGTGGCCGGATGGGGTGCAGTGGATCAGGTTGGACCAGTGACCGGCTCTGGTGCAGTGGATCAGGTTGGACCAGTGTCCGGCTCTGGTGCAGTGGATCAGGTTGGACCAGTGTCCGGCTCTGGTGCAGTGGATCAGGTTGGACCAGTGTCCGGATGGGGTGCAGTGGATCAGGTTGGACCAGTGGCCGGATGGGGCGCAGTGGATCAGGTTGGACCAGTGGCCGGCTCTGGTGCAGTGGATCAGGTTGGACCAGTGGCCGGATGGGGCGCAGTGGATCAGGTTGGACCAGTGGCCGGCTCTGGTGCAGTGGATCAGGTTGGACCAGTGGCCGGATGGGGTGCAGTGGATCAGGTTGGACCAGTGACCGGCTCTGGTGCAGTGGATCAGGTTGGACCAGTGTCCGGCTCTGGTGCAGTGGATCAGGTTGGACCAGTGGCCGGCTCTGGTGCAGTGGATCAGGTTGGACCAGTGGCCGGATGGGGTGCAGTGGATCAGGTTGGACCAGTGACCGGCTCTGGTGCAGTGGATCAGGTTGGACCAGTGTCCGGCTCTGGTGCAGTGGATCAGGTTGGACCAGTGTCCGGCTCTGGTGCAGTGGATCAGGTTGGACCAGTGTCCGGATGGGGTGCAGTGGATCAGGTTGGACCAGTGGCCGGATGGGGCGCAGTGGATCAGGTTGGACCAGTGGCCGGCTCTGGTGCAGTGGATCAGGTTGGACCAGTGGCCGGATGGGGCGCAGTGGATCAGGTTGGACCAGTGGCCGGCTCTGGTGCAGTGGATCAGGTTGGACCAGTGGCCGGATGGGGTGCAGTGGATCAGGTTGGACCAGTGGCCGGATGGGGTGCAGTGGATCAGGTTGGACCAGTGGCCGGCTCTGGTGCAGTGGATCAGGTTGGACCAGTGGCCGGATGGGGTGCAGTGGATCAGGTTGGACCAGTGGCCGGATGGGGTGCAGTGGATCAGGTTGGACCAGTGACCGGCTCTGGTGCAGTGGATCAGGTTGGACCAGTGTCCGGATGGGGTGCAGTGGATCAGGTTGGACCAGTGGCCGGCTCTGGTGCAGTGGATCAGGTTGGACCAGTGGCCGGATGGGGTGCAGTGGATCAGGTTGGACCAGTGGCCGGATGGGGTGCAGTGGATCAGGTTGGACCAGTGACCGGCTCTGGTGCAGTGGATCAGGTTGGACCAGTGTCCGGCTCTGGTGCAGTGGATCAGGTTGGACCAGTGTCCGGCTCTGGTGCAGTGGATCAGGTTGGACCAGTGTCCGGATGGGGTGCAGTGGATCAGGTTGGACCAGTGGCCGGATGGGGCGCAGTGGATCAGGTTGGACCAGTGGCCGGCTCTGGTGCAGTGGATCAGGTTGGACCAGTGGCCGGATGGGGCGCAGTGGATCAGGTTGGACCAGTGGCCGGCTCTGGTGCAGTGGATCAGGTTGGACCAGTGGCCGGATGGGGTGCAGTGGATCAGGTTGGACCAGTGACCGGCTCTGGTGCAGTGGATCAGGTTGGACCAGTGTCCGGCTCTGGTGCAGTGGATCAGGTTGGACCAGTGGCCGGCTCTGGTGCAGTGGATCAGGTTGGACCAGTGGCCGGATGGGGCGCAGTGGATCAGGTTGGACCAGTGGCCGGCTCTGGTGCAGTGGATCAGGTTGGACCAGTGGCCGGATGGGGCGCAGTGGATCAGGTTGGACCAGTGGCCGGCTCTGGTGCAGTGGATCAGGTTGGACCAGTGGCCGCATGGGGTGCAGTGGATCAGGTTGGACCAGTGACCGGCTCTGGTGCAGTGGATCAGGTTGGACCAGTGTCCGGCTCTGGTGCAGTGGATCAGGTTGGACCAGTGTCCGGCTCTGGTGCAGTGGATCAGGTTGGACCAGTGGCCGGATGGGGTGCAGTGGATCAGGTTGGACCAGTGGCCAGCTCTGGTGCAGTGGATCAGGTTGGACCAGTGACCGGCTCTGGTGCAGTGGATCGGGTTGGACCAGTGTCCGGCTCTGGTGCAGTGGATCAGGTTGGACCAGTGGCCGGATGGGGTGCAGTGGATCAGGTTGGACCAGTGACCGGCTCTGGTGCAGTGGATCAGGTTGGACCAGTGTCCGGCTCTGGTGCAGTGGATCAGGTTGGACCAGTGTCCGGCTCTGGTGCAGTGGATCAGGTTGGACCAGTGTCCGGATGGGGTGCAGTGGATCAGGTTGGACCAGTGGCCGGATGGGGCGCAGTGGATCAGGTTGGACCAGTGGCCGGCTCTGGTGCAGTGGATCAGGTTGGACCAGTGGCCGGATGGGGCGCAGTGGATCAGGTTGGACCAGTGGCCGGCTCTGGTGCAGTGGATCAGGTTGGACCAGTGGCCGGATGGGGTGCAGTGGATCAGGTTGGACCAGTGGCCGGATGGGGTGCAGTGGATCAGGTTGGACCAGTGGCCGGCTCTGGTGCAGTGGATCAGGTTGGACCAGTGGCCGGATGGGGTGCAGTGGATCAGGTTGGACCAGTGGCCGGATGGGGTGCAGTGGATCAGGTTGGACCAGTGACCGGCTCTGGTGCAGTGGATCAGGTTGGACCAGTGTCCGGCTCTGGTGCAGTGGATCAGGTTGGACCAGTGTCCGGCTCTGGTGCAGTGGATCAGGTTGGACCAGTGTCCGGATGGGGTGCAGTGGATCAGGTTGGACCAGTGGCCGGATGGGGCGCAGTGGATCAGGTTGGACCAGTGGCCGGCTCTGGTGCAGTGGATCAGGTTGGACCAGTGGCCGGATGGGGCGCAGTGGATCAGGTTGGACCAGTGGCCGGCTCTGGTGCAGTGGATCAGGTTGGACCAGTGGCCGGATGGGGTGCAGTGGATCAGGTTGGACCAGTGACCGGCTCTGGTGCAGTGGATCAGGTTGGACCAGTGTCCGGCTCTGGTGCAGTGGATCAGGTTGGACCAGTGGCCGGCTCTGGTGCAGTGGATCAGGTTGGACCAGTGGCCGGATGGGGCGCAGTGGATCAGGTTGGACCAGTGGCCGGCTCTGGTGCAGTGGATCAGGTTGGACCAGTGGCCGGATGGGGCGCAGTGGATCAGGTTGGACCAGTGGCCGGCTCTGGTGCAGTGGATCAGGTTGGACCAGTGGCCGCATGGGGTGCAGTGGATCAGGTTGGACCAGTGACCGGCTCTGGTGCAGTGGATCAGGTTGGACCAGTGTCCGGCTCTGGTGCAGTGGATCAGGTTGGACCAGTGTCCGGCTCTGGTGCAGTGGATCAGGTTGGACCAGTGGCCGGATGGGGTGCAGTGGATCAGGTTGGACCAGTGGCCAGCTCTGGTGCAGTGGATCAGGTTGGACCAGTGACCGGCTCTGGTGCAGTGGATCGGGTTGGACCAGTGTCCGGCTCTGGTGCAGTGGATCAGGTTGGACCAATGTCCGGCTCTGGTGCAGTGGATCAGGTTGGACCAGTGGCCGGATGGGGTGCAGTGGATCAGGTTGGACCAGTGACCGGCTCTGGTGCAGTGGATCAGGTTGGACCAGTGTCCGGCTCTGGTGCAGTGGATCAGGTTGGACCAGTGTCCGGCTCTGGTGCAGTGGATCAGGTTGGACCAGTGGCCGGCTCTGGTGCAGTGGATCAGGTTGGACCAGTGGCCGGATGGGGTGCAGTGGATCAGGTTGGACCAGTGGCCGGATGGGGTGCAGTGGATCAGGTTGGACCAGTGGCCGGGTGGGGTGCAGTGGATCAGGTTGGCTGGTTGTTGCTATGGGGTTTAATCACTCTGTTGCTGCAGACTTTCTGATCAGTGTGACTGACGCTCAGATTGCTGTGAAGCTTTGGGACTGAGCTGAAGTGTGTGACGCTGTAATCATTCAGAATTCTTCACTTTCAAGGTGTTTTTTTGCCTTCGTGCTCCAACTCCGCCGTCTCTCCTGACGACTGCCTTGAGTTCAGTACTTGTTGAGAAACAGTGTTTTTCTCCTGTACTCTACCATTTTGTTGCTTTCTGAGCTGTAAAAGCTTTTCTCTTCTTTCTTTTTCCACCTTTATGTTTCCAATGAGTGACTTTCGCTAAGAGTCTTCCTCTGTCTGCTTTTTGGCTCTATTTTGACTCAACCTTGTGATAAACAATGCATAACCCCATCAAAAGATCTTCCCTCCTCTGTCTGTGGAATAATAACTGCATGGCTGGATGCAGATGTGATAACCCGTCCTGGCTGCCTCTCGCCTCCTCTGGCTCACTGCCGGCGAGCTGCTGCTGGGTACAGTCACCTTTTACATGCAGCGCTTGTATCGCGGCTCTCTGATCACGTTTGTTATTCGATGAGCGTCTCTGTAGTCTGTCTGCCTGAAAGAAAGAACAAAAAAAAAAAACAAAACAAAGCTTGTTCTTCTCTTTCTACTCTGTTGCACAGGCTGTTTACAGACAGGAGGCGTAGCATATGTTTTCATCTTCAGGCAGGACAAATTAAGTCCTATCTGGCCCGGCCACGCTTCCCGGGAGTCAGGGAGGGGGGAGGAGGAGGAGGGGGCGGGGGGATAGCCACAGCGGGAGAATGAGAGCGGCTGCTTATGAAAGGTAATATGGACGTGAGGAAGCGTGAGTGGAGAGTGGTTGATATGTAGAACAGCAGTGACTGGAGCATGCTGGAGGCTGCCGGGTGAGTGTCAGCACCCTGCAGCGGAAAGTGATGATGTGGAGTAAAGTTTGGAGCTTTTCTCTGATAAGGTTCACACTTGGTGTTGCGAGATGTGAATCGAATGGCGAGATTAAAGGTCTGGTGTTTGGCACAACAAAGAAACGGCAGCGGCTCTTAGTGAAGTTGGAAAAGAACCTGCTTCAGCATTCTGTCGCTCAGCTCACACAACACAATGCCCCTGGTTTAAAACAGTCACCGCCGTGCCGTTCAGTGCTTCTAATCAGGATGCATGAAGTGGAACTTTTTCAAAGCAAAGGTGCAATCATGTCATGTAAGTGGGACGCATCGCAGCGCTGAAGTTCCCACTGATCAACAGATCGCTTCCACAGCACCGAAGTAAACATGGCGACTACTGGGATAATTGTTAGCTTTCTGTTTACCAAGACAACAAAGAAAGGCGTCGCTGAGGCAGCGTGAGCAGCAGGGGGCGGTTCAGACACTACCTGTATGTGAAGGGAGCAGAGGGAGAACAGGTGGCTGCTGCTGGATAACCTCGCTGTGGAGCCTCGTTGGTTTCAGCTGTTCAACCTTCCCGGTGTCGGTACATCGTATTCGTCGTTCTCTGCTCAGTAAGTCTCCTCAGTCTCCCTTTCTCAAGACCCTCTGGTTTTGATCCCACAGAGGAGAGCCTCTGGAACACGTCTGAAAGAGCAGATCTGCAACGTCTTCATCCACAACCGACCTTTTCTTCACATCTTCACCTGAGTCATCACCTGCATGACTGTTCAGCTCGTGGGTAGCTGGTGGTGTTAGTTAGTTGGTTAGTTAGTACTGGTGAAAACCGCTCAGTCAAGCTGCTCTCCTTCGTTCTGTCTCATCGTCCTCTGAAACGCTGCTCCACGTCGACATGGTGGCAGGAAGTCTTCTTCCTCTGCTTCTCATAATCTGGTGGTAACTGAAGCCTTCGGAGCCCGGTGAACTCGACCTTTGACATCTGACCTTTGAGCCACATGGAGGATGCTGCCGCTCTGTTCTGCCGGCCGTATGCAGGAATGGAATCAGCGTGGCTTCCTGGCCGTCACAGCTGAGCTTCAGAGAGCAGGGTTGGAGGAGCGGTGTGTGTCGGCTGCTGTTCCACCGATCTGGCTTTAATAATTCACCATGTATGGAAATCCTGCTGCGCTCAGTGAATATACAGGCTGCGCTGGATTAGTGCGCACGCTTAGTTTAAACCAGCGGCTCTCAAAGTGTGAGGCGTGCCTCCCCTGGGGGGCGCCAGAGGGCTACAGGGCAGGCGCTGCGAGGGAAAGAATAAACCTGAAAAGAAAAAAAAAGGTGTACATATGGAGTGTAAATTGGATTTTTAGTGTCTAACGTGAAAGAGAGAGAGGGCACAGAGTCTGGAGGAGGTATGACCCTGATTATTTAAAGCTGAACTGTTCATGTCGTGGTCCTGACGGTGCTCCGCTGCCACCGTGTGTCATCTGCAGAGAGGTGCTAGCTAACGACAGTATGCCACCATGTAAACTCCGCCATCATGTTGAAACCGAGCACCAAACTTAAACGACCAAGCCGCGGGAGTTTTTTCATTGGAGACTTAATGAATTGCGTCACAGAAGAAAGTCATGGAAGCATTTGGCATTGTGGATACCAGGACAACCGAAGCATCGCACCGCAGCGTCACGCATTGTGAAGGCGGGGAAACCCCACAACACTGGGGAGACACCGCTCCTCCCTGTGTTCGGTACTAATGGGTGAAGCTGCTGCTGCCAGGCTGGACGCCATCCTGGTGTCTGACACCGTCCAGCGCCGCCTCTCTGACATGGAGCTGATGTGAAGCAGCAGGAGCTGGACGCTGTCAGCTGGACCAGTCCACTGATAGATAGATAGATAGATAGATAGATAGATAGATAGATAGATAGATAGATAGACAGACAGATAGATAGATAGATAGATAGATAGATAGATAGATAGATAGATAGATAGATAGATAGATAGATAGATAGATAGATAAAAACTTTATTAATCTCCCAAGGGAGAAATTCAGGTGTCCAGCAGCACACAAATCATTCACACGCAAATAAATAGCAACAGTACAATAAAAGTGCTCGTAGTGTACTTAGTTTGGCTCAGGCACATCTGTTATACAGCCTGACTGCTGAGGGGATGAACGACCTCTTGAAGCCTCAGTTCTGCAGCGCAGTGACAGGAGCCTGTTACTCTGCTCACTTTTTTGAGCTGCAACTGTGTCGTGCAGTGGATGTTTGGGGTTCCTCAAGATACTCTGCATTAGAGCCCCCATCCTCCTCTCCAAGACTGCTCCAACAGAGTCCACCTTCCTCCCATCACAGACACACACCTCCTGATCAGTCTGTCCAGCCGACTGCTGTCTCTTTTTGTCATACTGCCGCCCCAACAGACAACCCCAAAGAGAACAGCACTTGCAACAACAGACTGGTAGAAAATGTGCAGCATGTCACCACACACGTCAAAGGATTTAAGTCTCCTCAGGAAAAACAGCCTGCTCTGACCTTTCTTATACAGGGCCCGAGCTGCTCCGACCAGTCCAGTTTGTGGTCAAGGTGCACACCCAAGTATTTGTAGGTGTGAACAACCTCAATCCTCTCTCCGTTGATGATGACAGGTTGATGAGAGACTTCCCGCCAAAGTCAATGATCAACTCCTTCGTCTCCTTCGAGGTGTTCAGAATAAGACCATTGTCCCTGCTCCAGGTGGTGAATCCCGCGATGAGCTCCCTGGACTCTTTTTCATCGAGACCCTTCACACATGCCACAATTGCAGTGTCATCTGAATACTTCTGCACATGACACGCAGCAGATCTGTGAGCAAAGTCAGCAGTGTATAGTGTGAAGAGAAAGGGAGATAGTACAGTCCCCTGCGGTGCACCAGTGCTGCTCATCAGGGTCCCAGATCCCTCCCCCCCCGAGCCGGACGTATTGTGACCTCAGAGTCAGGTAGTTGTGGATCCAGCGAACAAAGAGAGGATCCACTCCCATCCTCTCAAGCTTCCCCTTCAGTAGCTGAGGCTGGATGGTATCAAAGGTGCTTGTGAAGTCGAAAAACATCAACCTCACAGCCTCCAGCTCCCTCCAGAAAGGAGAGCGCCCGATAGACCATAAACAAGACCGCATCGTCCACTCCCATGCTGTCCTGATAGGCAAACTGAAGGGGGTCCAGCGCCCCCTCCACTTGAGGTTTGAGCAGCCGGAGCAGCAGCCTCTCAAAAGTCTTCATCACCACAGATGTCAGGGCCACTGGTCTGTAGTCCTTCATCCCTGCAGGCCTGGCCCCCCTGGGCACTGGGACAAGGCATGAGGTCTTCCACAGCGCAGGGACACGTCCAGTCTGAAGACTCCGATTGAAGATGGTTTGGAGAGGCACAGCCAACTCTGACGCACACTCCTTCAGCAGCCGTGGTGATATCCCATCAGGCCCTGCAGCTTTCCGTCCATGGAGCCTCCTCAGCTCCACATGCACCTCCTCCACAGTGAAGGCCGGAGTCAGCAGAGGTGGAGCAGCCGCTGGGTGGAGGAGAGGAGCAGGTCGCAGCAGCCGAGGTGGAGTGGCCGCCGGGTGGACATCTGTTAGTGTGTGTGTGTGTGCGCGTTTGTGCAGAGTCAAACCGGTTGTAAAAACGGTTGAACTCATCCGCCATGTCCACATCACCAAGAGCTACACATCCCTTCTCCTTGAAACCAGTAATGGTTCTCATGCCCTTCCAGACCTCTCCGGAGCTCTTATCCTGCAGCTTCCTCTCGAGTCCTGCTTTGTCCTCCCTCCTGGCCCGTCTCCTGGCCCTCCTCAGGTCATGTTGAGCAGTCCTCATTCTCTGTCGATCACCAGACTTAAAAGCCTCCTTTTTACAGTTCAGCAGATGTTTTGTGTCACTTCTGATCCACGGCTTGTTGTTTGGGAAGCAGCGCACAGTTTTCAGGGGCACTACCACATCTGTGCAGAAATTTATGTAGTCTGTGACACAGACCACGCTCTCATCCATGTCATTGTCCATGCCTGAACCCACAAGCAGATTCCAATCTGTGGATTCAAAACAGTCCCTCAGCCTGGCTGTTGTCTCAGGGGTCCACTGCCTAAAAGATCTCCTGACCGTAGGCAGTCTCATCACAGATGGTTTGTATGCTGGTCTGAGGTGTATGAGATTGTGGTCGGACTTTCCAAGGGGAGGCAGAGGCACGACAGAGTGAGCAGATCTTACATTCACGTAACACAGGTCCAGAGTGTTGTTATGTCTGGTTGGACACTGCACATATTGAGTGAAGCTGCCTAAATGAGGCTCACATCAACATGGTTGAAGTCCCCTGAAATAATGATGAGCGCCTCTGGATGTGAGGACTGGATCCTGGACGCCGCCTCCTGGATGACGTCACACGCTGACGTCGCGTCCGCACGCGGCGGGATGTAAACAATAATGGTGGCGACCAGGTGGATCTCCCTCAGGAGATAATATGATCTTAATCCGATCGCCAGGAGCTCAACAGGGTACAAATTTTATCTTTCACCGTGATGTGACCGGGATGGCACCACTTGTTGTTGACCAGCGCGGCAAGTCTACCATCCCTCGCTTTCCCGCAGGATTCCGCCGCTCTGTCCGCTCGAACGAGCGTGAAGCCGGGGATGCTAACAGCAGAGTCTGGCAGGGTCTCATTCATCCAGGTCTCCGTGAGCAGATATAACGAAACTTCCCGGTAAGCACTCTCGCACTTCATCAGGGCTTCCAGCTCATCGCGCTTGTTGGGCATAGAGTTTACGTTACCCATTATAATAGATGGCACAAAGGGCTTGTACCTCCACCTCTTAGCTTTTAGCCTAGCGCCGGCTCGACATCCTCGGAAGGGCTTCTTGATCTCGCGCGGGATCGGATGCTTGATTCCCCTCGATGTGCGCCTCAACTCAAGGAGCTCATCCCTCGAGTACTTGTACCAGCACATTCCAAAGCAAAACAACCACCAAAAACACAAAAACACTAGCGCCGCTCGGACTTGCTGCCACCGCAGTTGGCGCATGCTCAGTCTATGCACCCTGGAACACAATTGTCGTACGGGCCCATGTAAACCTGGCCAATGATGCTGCTAACTGCTCAGCTAATGATGTATGTACGCTTCATTAAAGAGCTCGCTGTCCAGGAGCAGGTTCTCTTTTCCCATCCTCTGCTCGCACTACAGCTGCAGACATGTTCAAGGCTTTGAATGACTTCATTCAGGAAAATCATACTGACTGGACCTGCTGGTGTGGAATTTGCACTGATGTTGGTGGTTTGCTGAAGCAGATGCAAGCCGTTTGGTCAGTGCACTGAAAAGACTTCATGCTGGAACAGTTGCATCTTTTCTTTTCTGTTTTGGATGTGTCGTTGACCATGTGAGGTAACAATCAGGAATCATGGGTCTTTTTGTCTCAGTTTCATAATAATATTACACAAAATGTGTCTTTTAAGCTGACAATAATGTGGCATGTTGTGTTGATGGCAACACGGAAACCAGAACTGTTGCTGTTCCCTTCTTAAACTACTCTATTAATGGCTGTTTTCTCTCTTGATAAGCGCTGCCGAGTCCTGACTGCACTTCCACACACACGGCCTCAGCAGCAGAGCATGATGGGGGATCTGCACCACAGCATGGATTTGCATACTTGATTAAATTATCTCAACTAAAGAGCCCATAGTTTCCTCAAATGTAGAGACAATCAAATAAATCTCGGCATTGTGCAGATCTAACAGCCCTCTGAGTTATCCTGTACTCTGAGTAACAAGATTACTCTGAGCTCAGAGTTCCACTAATGTGGAAGATGGACGGCGCGGAATCAGCATGTTGAGATGCTGCAAATTAATACACAGAATAAATGCCCGTTGGTGCATGGTTCATCATCATCATCATCACACACACACACACACACACACACACATAAAAACTGTGTTCTCGCCCTTCCCGGGTGGTATCTCCTTCCAGCTCGGGTCCTCTACCAGGGTCCTGGAGCTGGAGGGTTCTGCAGGATCTCAGCTGTTCTGGCACTGTGCTCTTCTGGACAGATCTCAGATGTTGTTCCTGGTGTTTCCTGGAGCCATTGCTCCATCCATCCCTACTGCTCTCTCCTCCTGGTTCTCCTGGTTCTCCTGGTTCTCCTGGTTCTCCTGGTTCTCCTATGTCAGGCTGATCGTCCTTCACCAGTTAGTCAGTCTGGATGTTGAAGTCCTCAGGATCTGGTCTTGGTTTCATAGATATGTGTACATGGAGGGGAGACAGTGCTGTTTGTGTTTGACACGACTCTTTACGTTACAATAAAAAAAAAACCTTTTAACTCACAAAGCACTGACTGACTGGACGATGTAAAACATGATTCCTCTATTAGAGGAAAGACAGAAAAACCCCAGGTTACGTACCGGCAGGTACTGCACAGCGGAAACCAGGCTTCAGATCACCAGATTCTCCTGCTTCGTGATACCCTCCCTTCCAGCTGTTTGATGGGTCACCTGGCTGCACCTGGGACTGCATTTAGTTTGAGAATCACAACGGCATGTCGTTGTGTTCAAATCAACATTTCTGAACACCAACATGCACATTTGGGGTGAGGACCGGGGCTGTTGGCATTAAAGGTATAGTGGACAATTTTCTCGAAAAAGTCGAAGCCAAACGTCTGTTACTCGCTTTTTGAAAACGCGCATGCGCCAGACCATCCTACCTGCTCTGCTGCTCCTACGAGCGCGCTTGACGGCGTGACGCAAGCATTCCTCCAGCGTGATTGGCATGTCGGAGGACCAATAGTTGACACTCGCATCACGCCATTCATTGTCTAAAACATCGTCCATTATACCTTTAAGCTTGCTGCTGATCCCAGCGGTGAGCCATGAGGACGGCCTGCCTGTCGCCGCTGGAGCGCTCAGGCTTTCTGTTTCACACTGCAGGATCACAGCCTTACCAGGGTGTTTGCTGCTACGGCGGGGAGTGGTGTGTGTGTGTGTGTGTGTGTGTGTGTGTGTGTGTGTGTGTGTGTGTGTGTTTGTTGGAGGGGGGTGCGACTGGGGACATCAGGAGACAAGCATTGAGAATTGATCCATGTCTACCATCCCACACTTTGTAATCATGACATGTAGCCCCCCTCCCCCCCCCCCCCCCCCCCCCCCCCACCACCACCACCACCACCAGAAACACCTCTCGACCCCCCCACCCACCCCCACCCAACCTCCCTGCATTTCCTTCCAGCATCCCCAGTGAGTCTGGCTGCGCTGTGAGTGTTGACATGCGTTCAGTCCATTCCAGCAGTAATATTGGATTTCTGGGAGCAGATGATTGGAGAAAGCCAGAGAATTCAGCGGAGACCGTGTGTGTTCTCACAGTAACACTCCGTCATTTCATCTGGAGCCAGAGCGCAGAACGTGCACGCTGATGAATTACTGTGAATCTGGGAGGTCTGGACGCAGTGAAGCACCGGAGGAAGCTGATGGTTCCTGGAAGCTGAGCGTGGCAGGCTGCGGCTCGTGCTGCGGTGGAGACAGGGACATTTTACAGACAGCGGCTTCAACAGAGAAGGAGTTACTGAGCTGAAACAGCGGCGAGCAGTGAGCTGGTGACCTGGAACCACGGGAACTCCGGGCACTGTGGTCATGAGAGCGACGGATGACATTACTGCAGATCTTTCCCGGAGCGGAAGTTCAAACAAATGGATCAGATTTTGAAATATTCCCCTCGCGCTACAGCCTCAGAAACGATGCAAGTCACATATTCACACTGACACTGAGATTAAATGGGAATGACCAAAATACAGTCTAATCAATCTGGAATAAACAAATGACATTACATCTGGATATTAGAGGTTTCAATAATAAATCCGGGGGTCAGTCGGTGGGACGAGGCTGCAGTCTGGCCCCAGAACCAAACTGTTTCAATTCCAAATGAATCCATAATTTGTTACACATTTCCTGAGAATCCAAACCGCAACATTAAGGCCTGAGCTGGGACGTGAGCGACGCTGCCCTGCGGACCGGCCAGCCGGCTGCTGCTCAACTGGTCTCTCAGCCATGCCGTCAGGCTGGCTTTGTAAAAACAGGAACAATGCAGCCGCTTTTTATGACATGTCGTTTGGAATTCTTCATTAAATTGTCTTTATGTTGTAGTCATCCATCCATCCATCCATCCATCCATCCATCCATCCATCCATCCATCTTTCACCACTTACCCAGGATCGGGTCACGCGGGCAGCAGTCTAAACAGAAATGTTGTCGTCATTTCTTGTCACAATTACTTGGATCCATGAAGAAAATATCAACTTTTTCAGCGTGTATTCTAAGCACCACAGCGAAGACGAACGTAACGGTTGAAACTGGGAAGCTGTTCTGGCCTCTTACCGGTCTGACCCGCTCAAGATGAACCGGGACTGATGTGGCCGCTGAACCAACAGGGGTTTGACACCTGATGGTCTTCTAGACAATAAAGGGGCACATTCTGAACTCTGGCAGCCTGCCTGCTGTGCGCTCCAGTGTGACATGTGGAGCCTTCCTGCTGCTTCCAGCTCTGACTCAGAGCCTTGTAACCTGACCGGCCAGGTAACCCGAACCCTGGTGAACCCCGGCTTCACCGTCAAGCCGTCCCAGACACGGTGTCTCTGGTCCCACAGAGGACCGGCCCTCACTGTAATGAACGCTCAGGCTTCAGCCGGAGGGTTTTCATGCTGCCTTTCTTCAAGCGTTCCTTCAGATTTCGGTTATTATGGATGGTGAAGAGTCGTGCTATTACAGCCGTCCTTCTCAGGCTGTTTGTGATTCTCATTTGTGGTTTTAAGGTGGTTTTGGTGGCCTTGATGTTACCACTGTGGGTCCCTGAGCATGACCCTTGACCCCCATTAGCTTCCTGGAATGCCGCAATGTGGCTGCACCTCAGCGTGAAAACCTCAACGTGGAAAAAAGAAAGAAGGCAGTTAAAGAGGTATGATGAGTTCAGATAGAATATTTGGGCAACGTAACAGCTGAGAGTGAGCTATTCCCAGGTCACTCCTGGATCAGGCAAATGGAACCAAAGTGCTTCCCAACACATCCACTTACTGCCAACTGCGGTTTAGCGAATTCTGGCAAATTCAGGTGGGATGGTGAGGATCTACAATGATTTCTGCAATTGGACTAAATGCATCATCCTGGAATGGATGTCTTGATGGTTTCTTTGCAGTTCTGAGGATGGTTTCATGACCACTGAAGGCGTCATGATCATTTCTGGTGTATTATTTTTGTCATTGTCAATCATTGTTATGATTTGTTTGAATTTTTTTTTCTGTTCATCAATTGAAATTTAACATTTTGAAGCAGCAAAATGTTTTTCTTTTTGCTACATAGGACTTTTTTCTGTCAGGTTGATGGATTCACGGTGGCAGTAGCTGCAGGGATAAAAAAGAAAAAAAGAAAATGCTGAATCAGAGAGCAGAATGTAGCAGTGTGTTGTGAGCCAGCGTGACAGCAGCCTTAAATACCGCCGCCGCCCGCCCAGCTGAGGAAACACCCGCATAAATAGCAAAGGGTCTCTGTTTTAATGTGAAACAGTCCATCACGCTGAATCGATAGGGGCTTGAATCGCCAGCTCGGCACCACGCTCCAGCCTCGTGAAAATTTACCGAGCGCAAAGGGAAGCATGTTCAGGTCCAGCACACAGGGGGGGGGGGGGCAGAATGAAAGAAACCCAGGTGTTTCCCAGTGTTCAGACGCTGGACTGCTGCTCTGTCTGAACTGTCAGATTCCTAAACTCTGGATATCTCCCTCTGTCTGCCGTCTGAGTGTCGGCAGCTCTCTGCCTTTATTCAGACGTCAGTCCGATTCTCTGCTTATTGTGCAGTCAAGTGAGCGAACGGCGCTGTGAAGTTTCTCATTTAGAGGCCTTTCAAAGTGTCTGGCAAGGTTGAAAAATAATCACATCTCTTCCACTCTCCGCCAGCTCTTACCTAACATTTCATCAGAGCGCCACACTTATTTTGACAGTAATTTAACTTACTTGAAATACAATTTAGAGCGGGGAGGGGTCGGTGTGGGTGGCGGCGGGGGGGACTTGATTGCTTTTGATCCTGATTTAGAAAAAAGGCGGCCGACTGTGGAAAGACGGGGCCTGATGAGCGATGGCAGCTGGGCTGATGCTGGACAGCCTGCTGTCGGGAAACGAGTTGAAGTTTCATCTCTTGTTCGCAGCGCGGTCAGGCTGCAGCAGTCCCTGGAGTTTTTTAGGGGAAATTTCCAATCATATTAAAATTAATAGCTTTGCCAGAGCTAAAGAAAGAGAGAGAGAGATAGCGGTGGCGAGCGGTTTGGTGTGTTTCTGCCCAGTAGAAGACGGGGAAATGATGGACGGCTCGATTCATCTCCTCGTTTACTCTGAAGTCGCTGAAGTGTTCCTTCACTGCTGAAATTGGATGAAAACGTTCCCTTTCTGTAATTTCAGCAAAGCGCTGCTGAATTTAAGTTTTTTCCTTTACTGTGACAGACATGCAGAGAAGAATAAAAAATAGAGCTGAGGTAAGATTTAACTTCTTAGATCTTAGATTTTCTCTTGACTTAACGTGACCCACCTGCTGCTCAGCCGCTGGAGATGCACCCAAACCATACAAGTAATTATCAAACACCAGAACGTCTCAGTCATTCTTCATGTGTCCAGCAGCCTGACAGGCTCCAGACCGACACCGGCATCCGGTCATCCCACAGCTCCATCCGGTCATCCCACAGCTCCATCCGGTCATCCCACAGCTCCATCCGGTCATCCCACAGCTCCTCTTGTGTCGATGAAGAGTGTGTCTTTGTATTATTGGTTTCTCAGCACTGGGTCCGGATTCATCGGATTCTGAAGTACAGTCAGTGTAGCTCAACTTTGATGAGGCTGCATCACGTTTTCTGTGCTGTATAATATCTGCTAGCGTTGATTAAAATCACTGTGAGCCATCACTTCTATCGACAGGAACTTTGGCGTAAATGACAATCTATAAATATCTCTTCCATCCATTCGATGTTGAATTTCAAACACACAACTTCAGGCCAAAACAGGCCTGTTTTGCAAAGAGTGAAACATTTGAAAAGAGGAACATTTTCCAGTAGAGTTCTCAGCTGTTTTGAATTCATTCACGGTGGTTCTCGCTCCTCCAGGCTGAGTTACTCACCGAACACTCCAGGACCCGAGGCAAGGCGTCAGTGAGCAGGAGCTGAGTCAGTCCTATGCCGGGATGCATGTGTGCAAACTTACGCACTGAATTATACAGAAATGTTGTGCCTTAACAGGCAGAGAAATCCAAATATAGTCGCCTGGAGGAGATGGTTTTATTCATATTTCACTGTATTTAAAAACAAAACACGGTGTCATGGGGAAACTTCGCTTATCTTTCTTTAAAGGTGTCAGGTGTTCAGCTGTTGGTTTGTGGCCTTTAAATGAGCTTGACTCCATGCTTCAGGGGTGTTTGGATGTTTCCTCAAATCTGAGGCCTTTTACCGATGATAAGTGTCACAACTCCCTTTCAGGTTCTGCTGGACTGCAGAGCAGAGAGCTCGTCATCAGTAACAGTCCGGCCTGGTGGTCTGTCCCTGCGTCCGGCCTGGTGGTCTGTCCCTGTGTCCAGCCTGGTGGTCTGTCCCTGTGTCCAGCCTGGTGGTCTGTCCCTGTGTCCAGCCTGGTGGTCTGTCCCTGTGAATGTCCCTGTCCTCCGTATCTGGTTTCATCTTAAAAACACCAACAGCACCATGGCTCAGCTCGCTCACTGTGGGGCTTTCAGCATTTCTGCCCCCTCCCTGGAAACACACATCTTTTCAAAGTATTGTCATGTAAATTACAAAAGCTTCCCGGAAACGAAAATCAAAAAATTAACTTGAAACATCCCTCCAAAGGTTTGCTAACACGCCGTTATGATTCCCTCAGTTTGACAGGTTTGATCAATTAGGCTCCTCCTGGGACTTCTATTTTAGTCATAAAATGTGTTTTTTCATGTTTTTTCATGTTTTTGCTGTGTGTGTGTGTGTGTGTGTGTGTGTGTGTGTGTGTGTGTGTGTGTGTGTGTGTGTGTGTGTGTGTGTGTCCAATCCATTACACACATCTCACACCTGGGAGGTCATGCTGTACCTCGGTATTGGATCTTTGTTTGTCTGTTTCACACTAAACAAATCGTTTTCTTGGTTCCACCTCATATCACTCATCGAAAACACTTCCTCTCTCACTTCCTTTTTCTTTTTTCATGTCAGAATGGAGGCCAGAGGGTCGACTACTGACTGGAAGAGAAAGCACATCATGTTATACATCATATCATGGCTCTGATGTTGGAGCAGAGGGTGTTGTACTTGGCTTCCTGACAGACGATCGGTGTTTGCTGATCCCGTTCATTCAGGAAGTGCTGAGTCAGCTGCTGGAAGCCAGTGGGGGGGATGTCTGGTTGCCCTGTTCCTTTTTTAACGTCAAAATCAAGCAAAACCTATTCAGGAAGGAATCTGTGTGCATTAATCACAATAAACGCCTCCATCGCAGTTGAAAGTCTAATCTTTAGAAGCGGCGTGTTGAGCAGAAGCTCTTGTTGTGACAAGCTGTGAAAGAAAACCAGCGTGCATGCCAGGTTTGTCACTGTGACACCACTGTGTTTGTGGGATGTTTTGTTAAATCCTGTACAGTGAAAGCAGCGATACTGTCAGCTTGAAATCAGGGTTCAGAGAATTCCAGTCCAGCAAACCTTTTCATCCCATCAGACAGTGCTGTGGAAGCCGTGAAGGAGGAGACCGTCTTCACTCTTCCTCTCTCCTCCCTACGTCACCTCACTCTCTTCCTTGTAATGTGAAATGTTTTCCCACAGTGTACACCAAACATTACGGAGGAGCTCCCACGCCCCATCAGCTTGTGGGCTAAACACCATCACTGAGTCCCAGGCTGTTGCCACCACCGTCCAAAGCTGGGAGTTGAACCGGGAGGGATACAGTCAGGAAGGCACCAATCCAAGTCGGCCCTGGCCAAGTCGGCACCGCCCCCGGGATACAGTCAAGTCGGCATCAAGCCAAGTCGGCCTCGCGGGGGGGGGGCCCTCAAGTGGCCGAGTTGCTCGTGCCGACTTGACTGTAAGCTGCTTACCAACTCGGCAAAGCCTCTTTTTTTTTAAATCATGATGCGGCTGCGGCGTGATGATTTGCACAGTTTTTTTTGTTTTTTTTTTTGTGCCGGCTGTGCCGCTTCTCCTCACGTAGCAGGCGGGGGACTGGAGGACAAACTGAATAACTGTGTGACAAATCGTTGCGCCGCAGCCAGCATCAGCTCCAGAATATGCACAGTTATAATTATGATGAAAGGCGACTGGATTAGTCAAACGCCGCCTGGTCACATGATCTGGTCACATGACCAGACAGCCGCTCGCGCTGCGCGGTCGTAGCTAAGCTACTCGGTTCAAACAGAACGTCAAACATGAAGCTCCAGATACATTCTCCACCTCTAACCTGTCAGTCATCATAATCACACAGTTTGTCCTCCAGTCCCCTGCCTGCTACGTGAGGAGAAGCGGCGCAGCCGGCACGAAAAAAAAAAAAAACTGTGCAAATCATCGCGCCGCAGCCGCATCGTGATTAAAAAAAAAGAGGCTTTTGGCCGAGTTGGTAAGCAGCTTACAGTCAAGTCGGCACCAACTAACTCGGCCACTTGAGAGCCCCCACCCCCCAAGTGGGGTGGCCAGTTGGATTGGCCAGTTGGATTGGTGCCGACCTGACTGTAATCCGAACCAGGAGCCCCTGAAGTGGCTTTGAACGGCGAGCTGAAAGGAGGCACCCAGGAGGCACCGCAACGCCGGGGGACGACCTCGGGCCACCTGGTGGTTCTGTCCATCATCGTGAGGAGATGCGCAAAGTCTCAGAGGTGGGGCGTGGACCCACCGAGTCCAGGTGGAGCAGCTGAATTTCCTCTTTAGTGGGGTCTTGGTGTGACGTTGTATTTTGGCAGGTTGACATGCCACACAGGAGGCTGCCCAGCGCCTGGCGTCCTTCCTAATCCTGGCCAGACCAACTTCACCCTCACTGGCTTCAATGGCACTTTCACACCCGGCAAAACCTGGCATCCCCATCATGCAGATACCCATGCAGGTCCCACCGTCCCGGAATACACACCTTCCAGCCGTGAACCTGTGGCCGCTGCCTTCAAATCTCCAAATCAGCCAGCTGGTCTTTGACCACGGCAGCATCGTCCACAACAAGGTGTTCAGAAAGTGCCCAAGAAAGTCAGTCAGCGGCCGAGGGTGCCGGGGGGGCGCTGGCCTGGGGCGCCGGTCAGGGTGCTGTCCTGGGTGGGTAGCTGCCGGTGTGGGCCAGTTCTCCTGGGTATGGTCATGGCCCTCTGCCTGACTGGGGGGGGGGGGGGGGGGGGGGGGGGGGTTTGGCTCTTGGGCTCTTGGGCCCTGGACCCTCTGCTCTGCCCACTCTAGGCATCTGGTGCCCAGGAAGTCAGCGCCTGCCGGCCTCGGCTCCTGGGGGTCCCGGCCGGGGCCTTCCTCTGACCAAGGGTCAGTCTTTAGACCAGATTTGTCTACTTCTTCAGATTCAGGTCTGAAAACATCCGTTGACCTTGTCAGCAGGTTCCTGCTGGAGCTTTGTGGCGTACTGCTTTCTTCCCCCCAGCTTGGTCCAGTTACTGAACCCCTGAGAACTGGCTGCATGTGCTGCAGACAGGCTGCAGTTTCCCTCCTCCTTCAAGCTTGTAAGTGGGCTGTGAATAGCAGACAGTTTCATACCGGTACCAAATGGAGCTTTTTCCATTCTCTCAGAAAATTCAAATATATCAGTCAAAAATCCCTTCAAATTGATCAAAATGATTGTTTTCCACTCCTCTCAAAGTGTAAACTAATACTACAGTACAGTACACGAGTGACTGAGACAAAGGGAACAGAGGAACTGAAGAGGCTGCTTTCTTCTCAGATGACTGGTGGAGAATAAAATGTCGCATTTATGGAGAGAATTTTGCTGAGCCTGTGTTTATCAGCCAGTGTTTCCCTTCAGTCCTGTTTCCTTCTGATTTTATCCACAGCAAAGACACTGACATGCTAGAAGACACACACACACACACACACACACACACACACACACACACACACACACACACACACACACACACACACACACACACTAAACGTCAAACTCTTGAGGCACAGCTAAAGAATGTGATTTATAATTAATGTGAAATTTGAAATGCAGCAGTGTATGTGCGTGTGTGTGTGTGTGTGTGTGTGTGTGTGTGTTCGTGCACATTTTTAACGTCAATAGTAAAGCTGAACCTCGAGCCAATTAAAGGCTCCGTCAGCAGCAGCAGCCTCAGCGGCGGCGCTCCCAGCGCCGTGGAGCGGCGTGGGGTTAATAAGCGCCGCGTTGCTGTGGTTTCTGCCCCTGCCTCCATTTCTGCAAGGTGTGAACTATGCTAATACTTTTTTCCCTCTATTTGTCTAATGAAGGCGCGGAGCGAGCTGGATGCATGGAGATGTCACAGTTTGAGTGTGCCGATGAGCGCTTTATTAGGACTGAGGCAATGTAAAGCGCTGCATTAGGGCGACGCTGAGACGTCTCCATGCTGTGTAATTAGAGGACCTGTGGGTGTTCTGAGTGGATAACAATCCTGTCATGTCAGCAGAGAGTAGATTGCCCATTGACATTTTTTTCCCCCGTTAAAATGTTCTTCTGAAAGCCACCGGTTCACCATCCTGGTCCGTCACGTTGGACAGCGAGCTTGTCGTGAGTGAGTGCGACATGCAGAGCAGTTTAGGAGAAGACGCTTGTTCATTCTTCTGGTTGTTGGGTACGAATAAACATATATATAAACGAATAAAGTTGCACTGGTGTACATCTGACATGTTGTCTTCATCAGACTCAGGCTCTGTTTGCACAGCGACACACAGAATGATTCCGTTTCAGAAAACTTCTGCGTTGACACTGCGGCATGTGATGGGAAGCTGGTTCGGCCGTCTGGGAAGAAGTAGCTGCGGTAAGCAACTGCTAAATGTAGTGCTGACTCGCCGAGCTCCATATAATGTGCGTGGAAATCGATGTATGGGACTTCATGTTCCTACAGCAGGAGGTGATCCTGTGGCGCCAATTGTACAGAACGTTGGAGAAAATAGCTGAGATGTGCGACATGCTGTGATGCAGACTAAAAGAAAAAATGGCATCCTGCTCTGACGCCTGTACATTTACTCTTATGGTTCTTCACTATTGATATTTCTCTGCCTCTCTTCATAAGCTGCATTAGGCCAAATTAGGCCTCATTCAACAGGACAAAGACACATGAAGTAGCCTGTATTCATCCAAAGCTCTGCAGTTATGACCGGGCCGGTACAATCGCCCGGGTTGGCCTGCGTTCCTACTGTTCTCTCCCACCTACCAGATGGTTACTCAAAGCACATTTGAAACATAAATTGATCAGATACACTGAGAACTCACTCATTCTCTTCATCCCATCAGAGACATAAGCCCACAGTGACACTCTGCCACCCAACACTGCCCTGAGCGTCGTCTTGCAATTCGACTTTTTCATCCACGCTCTTTGAAACGACGTCTTTTTCCTCTGTTCTTCCTTCCACTTCGCATCCATCTCATATGAAGATGGACTCGGCACCTTTCATGTCATCAGTTGGTTTTTGTGCTGAGAAAATCAAGCCACGCTGGTGGCCACCATCTTGGATTTTTGGAGCCTGAGACAGAAAACAAAGTCAGCAAGGGGGCGGGGCCACACAGCAATGAGGGGCAGGACTGACTGAGAGATAACTGAGAAAAGACGTCACTTCAAACTGAGTGGTAAAATGCATCCATGCTTCGTCTCCACAACACCCGGGAAAAATGACCAACTTTTCGGTTACAGTGTAAGCATCATATTTACAGCAACAATTACATATGAAATACAAAATCTTACCAAAATAAAACACTGGATAACGGAACCCTTTGAAGGTATGTTATGCCAGGCGGACACTGTGCGATTTCGAGGCGATTTCACCACGATTTTGCCGTCGCAGACCACGCTGCGTCATCGTGGAAACATCGTAGCGTCGGAACGATCGGTCGGGAGGTCGTGAGCCGTACAGTGTGAGAACACTCACGAGGAAGGATTCATTGCTGCTACGTTCTAACGATAATGCTGCGACCTCCTGATCAAACTTCTGGCATGTCAGAAATTGTCGCCGTAGCTCGCACAGTGTGAGTGGCGTTACGTCACGATTCTACGTTCGCACCTGCGCAGAAGACACCGGCGGAGCTAACTGTATTCATCATAACGTTATCGGCTACAGATGAGGAATTCGCCGAGGCAGTATAGTGTTTAAAGCAACATTGGCTGGCTCAGTGCTAATGCTAATTGCTAATGCTAATGTGAAACTATCATAGCTACAGTAAAACAATATATAGTTTACATTAACGTTACCTCAAGCTCCTGATGAAGGATGGACATCCCATAATGACCACGTCTCCTCAGCCATTCACGTACCCAAATCCTTTTCTTTTTTTTTCCAGTTTCAGCACAGAAGACAGCGCACACAGCTGCAGCAACTTGCTGCCTGCTCGCCGTCTTGTTGTCATGCACGCTGTGGTTGTCATAGGAACGCGGAACCTTGGTTTTTCGTTGTTTACACTCGAGCACGCCGTGTCGTCACACGCCGACTGACGGCGTGGTTGTCAATAATCTTGACCGACAGCAGTCGTACAGTATGAGTGCACATGTCGTCGGGTCAGATAGAGTACGAGTGACAAACCCAGTCGTGCAGTGGGAGCATTTCCCCGACAGTCAGATTTATAAGATCGCACAGTGTCCGCCCAGCATAAGTGAAGTTAATCAGGGAACCAGCCATGGTTACAGTGATCCTACAGCTGATTAAAACAAGTCAGAAAAGCAGGTGACTGGAAAATAACTCGAATTAGAGGACAGCTTCATGTAAATATGGATGAGAGCCCAGTTCCCTGGAACGAGCCTCCTGAAAGCCTCCCGAAAGGATCCAGCCCATCATTCGACCCTGGAGTAACCAGGTAACCCCGCCCCTCATACGCTTTACATAAAACTCAATCATTCAGATGGACTACCTGACCTCTCTTCTGGGCCATGAGGCCTAATGAAACAAACCATCATGAGCCGTAGAAACAGTCAATCTGAATGAGTTGGAGCCGATGCAGCTAGAGTCTTTCTGGAGCCAGGTCCTGGCGGACGGCGGGACAGTGCCAGTTTTTGACACTTATATGATCTCCTGGCAGCTTCGGGCCTGGCATCCAGGATGTGACTTCTTAGTTTCAGGAGACATGTTGATGCCTTCTGTCCTCTGAAACAGTTCCTTGTCCCTGATCTTCTTGGGCCAGTAGTTATTGCATTTCTGACGGCAGCTGTTAGGACAGACGGTAACCTTCCTCATCTGTCCCGTCCCGTCTCTCCAGCACTCAGAGCCTTCATGCTGCTGTAAAACTCCATCTTAGTTTTGAGGCTGTGTTGTTTGAATCATAGCTTCCTGCAGTTGGGGGGCTTCGAGGATCTGTGATGTGGGAGGTGGGAGCGCACTCTTCAGATGCTGAAAAGCAAATTCTGAAGGTAAATGCACAACTTACATGTACTCACGACACAGTGAGACTCAGTTTCCTCTGAAAATGCATCATCCTTCAATATGTGTTTCAGGAAAGTTTACACAACAACATTTGGCTGTTCATTCTGACCTGGGTAAAAATTTAGAAAAACCACCACTAATGAGTTTCCTGCAGTTTCGGTCCCTTTCACCACACAGTGTTATGGCATTGAACTACTTAGCAGAGCACACGACTGTGTTTGGGTGGAGGGACTGTGCAGATGTGCGCTCCACCCCGTCAGCTCTACGCCTTCCCTGTAGACACTGCTGCCACAGCCTGATCAGTGAGACCACCGGAGCTGTCCAGCCTGAGCGCCGTGGACGGCCCATTCCCAGTCCGGACTGATGCGTCTTGGTTCCTACTGATCGGGAGACGCGTGTTCGCGGCGAGCCAGTAATCCAGTGTTCCACTTGTTGAGTCGTTGGGAGAGGTGACTCACTGTTCACAGGTAGGAAGTTCTGTTAGCACAGCTGTAGCAGATGTTCCTGAACACGCCAAAACTAACTGCTCTGACAGTCCAACAGAAACATGACGTGAGCACCGACCCGGTCAGAAGACGTTCTGCTGTCCTTGTCTCGCACACCTGCAGCTCATCACCTGTGTGCTCCATATGTCTTCCCACGCATCCTGCTCCCCCTAGTGGTCAGATCTTAGAAATGATCAGTGGCTCCAACACACGGATACAAAAATGACAGACTTATGTGTCTGGGTTTATGCTGAGGAAGAGTCATCTTTTTTTTTTTTTTTTTTTTTACCCTAAGAGGAAGAGTCATCTGACCGTCAGACGATAGTGAAACGGGCCAGATGTGAATATCTGTCCACCATCATGTCCACCGGCTCCAACAACCACACAGTTCAGCCTGTCACCAGTCCGTGTGCCGTCTCTACATGTGGGAGGTCTTTAATAGGGCTGTCAGAAGATCACATTTTAATCATGATTAAGCACAGGATTGTCATGGTTAATTGTGATAAATCGCGCTTTGAATCACATGTTTAAAATTCAGTTGTTTTTCTTTTCAGCCCATCATGTAAAGCATTCATCAATCAGTCAATCAGCTGGTTGAAGGTTCAGCATCGCAGCTATACAGCAAGCGATTTCTTACCAAAGCATCTTGATCTGGAATCAAAAAGAGGAAGAATTTCCCCTTTGACCTTGTTGAATTTTCTTTCAAAATAAAGTGGAATGCAGACCAACTTCATACAATGTCTACGTCAAAAATACAGTTTTCAAACTGAAAAAGCCCTAAGCCTAATTGCGTAATTAATCTCAATTAAAATAACAAATCTCCAGTCAGCCCTACATTAATTAATCATTAATTATGTGATTAATTGTGACAGCCCTAGTTTTTACACCACTTTGTGGGAAAGGTGTCTTCAGTCAGGACGGGCATCGACAGCAGAGCTCTCAGTGCTGATTCAGATTCCTCCTGCACCCCCTGCTGTTCCCGAGGTGTTTGGACCTGTGTCCCGGTCTTCGTCCAGGGGGTGAGACCATCTCACTGTCCCCCAGACGTGATGCCAGCTGAACTCCACAGGGCCTTGTCTCGGCTCGCTCTGGTAAACCGCTGATCAGATGAGCGGTCCGGATCCTTCCTGGTTCACGGCTGTGTTTAAACACAATTCTTAAAAAAAACTCACCTTGACCCTGCTGTTTGATCTAATTTAAAAGCGGTCTCTCATTTGCCATTTTTATCCAAGGTTTTAAAAAAAATGTTTTTCCTTTTTTTTCCAGCTGCAGCCTTTAAAATCCGACAGTATTTTAGAAAAACTCAGTGTGGTTTTGAACTCGTCCCAGCAGTCAGGTCTCCTTCAGGTGCACAGTGTCGTTTTACAGCTTGTGGACGTTGAAAGTTCAGCCCTCCTGGTGCTGCTGGATCTTCCGGCAGCTTTCGACACTGTGGTCCACTCCCAGTGAAGTGTCCAGTGTCCCACGGTGGACACTTCTCTTTTGGCTCAGCTCGGTTCCCCTGTGGTTCAGCTCCGGCCTGGTCGCTCATCTCGACCTGCCTCGCCGTCAGCTGGGGCACCACAAGGCTCCCTCCTGGGACCAGCTCTGTTTTCATTCTACACACTGCCTCCTGCAGGCATCGTTTCAAAGCATAAGCTGTTTTCTATCTGTCTGCTGATGACCTCCAGCTCAGGCTGCTGTGACCCCCATGCTGCATCTGCACTGGACTCTCCCACGTTGAACTCAGGTTGGCTCGCAACATTCTTCACTAAAAATAAAGAAAAACTGAAGGTATGTCGTTTGCCCCTCCCAGTCTGCACCTAAATGTGCAGTTTATCGCTGTTTCCCCACCAGACAAACAGTAAAACAGTAAAACCTTGGAGTCATTTGTGACGAGTTGAGACTCGAAAGGCAAATGCTTCTGTTGTCAAGGTTAGCGTTAAGGCCTTTCTTTCCCAGCACCACCTGGAGAACGCCATTAATGCTGACAGTCATCAGTCCGGCGACCACAACGGGTTCAGAAAGCAGCTGCCGGGTTTCTAACCTGCACATCAGCACATCCTCTTCAGAATGTTCAGTTTTTAAGGCTGCTCTTGGCCCTGCTCCTTCCAGCAGAGCCGTCCAGAGCCGCCTCTCGGATGGCGCCGGTCCTGGTCCAGGACCCGGCACAAGGCGCTGCCACTGGAGCTTCAGGCTCTCACCGACCGGCCACCGATCAACTCCAGACCGGACCCGCAGTGATTCAGACTGGCTTTTGACTTCTAGTACTGCTTTATTTTCATGCTATCCCAGAATGCCCTGTTTAAGGGTTACTGGCTCATCTGTGCTGCATTATGCTTCTTTATAGTCTTCACGATTTCATGGTTTCAGTGGTTTTCTTCTTTTTATGATTTTTAGGGGATCTCAGGTTTGGTCTTGTCGGAAGCAAACTATATTGCTCGATTCTGTCATGCTGTTAGAAAGAACGCTGGTCTCCTTTTAAGCTGTTGTGAAGTGCTCTATAGATAAACGGGGTTTGATTTTGATTTCTGTTCCGTCAAGTCAATGTCATGGACACAGAGTTTAGAGTTATTTATCTCTGAAGTCATTGGTGGAACTGCTGCCTTCCTCAAAGCAATCAGAGCTTTGGTTCATGAAGCCTCGGGTGTGTGGAGGAGGGGGCTACCGCGAACCTGATGACCTGAGTCCAGCTCAGCAGGATGGCCGCCATCCATTCCTGGAAGGATGAAAACTGGCATGACAATGAAAGGAAACAATCCCAGACCCCGACACCCTATAAGGATTTAGCTCTTAAATGGACGTGATTCATCCATCCATCAGGTGTAAGGTAACATGAAGGCCTGCGGACCCTGAGGGATCGCTGAGTCTTATTTAATTATCCAGTGAGAAAACAGAGTTCCCTTCTGCTTGGAAATCAATTCTCCTTCGAATGCTGAGCTTCCATTGTGGAATCCAGCCCCCGGAGTCGAACACATGCTGGTTGATCCACCGCCAGACGGCTTCCTGGGTACGGTGGACTTGGAAGATGTCCGAATGTACAGAGCAGAGAATGGCACGCCAGCCTGTGGGAGTTTCAGAGTCGAACGCCAAGTTTCCCGGCTGCCTCCACAGCGGTGAGCCATACCGACACGTATCTGCTCCCGTTCAGCTGCCAAAAACAAATCCGAAAAGTAGCTGGAAACAGAAATATTGCTCACATTTCAGGACTGAATCAGTCAGAAGGTCAAAGCGTAGACTGTGCTGGAGCTCCTTCACCCGGCCCGGCGGTTTGATTCTCCACAGAAGCCTTCAGTTACACTGAGTAAAACAGCCGAACTCCTGGTATCTGTAGAGCTGACAGTTCTGAGGTCAAAGTTCACAGATTAGCAGAAATATGTTAAAGGGGCTGTATCATGCAAAATTCACTTTTTGTATGTTTCAACCTTGTTATATGGCTATGTACTCATCAAAAACATCCCAAAGCGTTATTTCCCTTCATGCCTGTGTGTTTGAGCTTTCCTCGTTTTTGTGCTGCTCAGAGAGGCAGCCCCTCCCACCGTGAAAACGCTCTGTTTCCCACGTTCACGTCACACGGTGAAGAGAAGCCCTCCCGAGCCCTTGGCAGTCAGTGTTTCCACTTTTTGTATCTCCGATTATGGAGATAAACTTTGACCATCGTCTGAAAGCAACAGTGAAGCAAGAGCAAGAGTCTGAAGAGTCTGCGCTTGGTGAGTTTCTCACAGGAAAAGACGTTTTCACGTGTCTTTGTGTGTAGAGAAGCTAAAGCTAAAGAGCTAAAGCTAGCCAGCGTATTTGTTTTGAAGCTCTGATTGGTTGAAGTAGCTGTCAGTCAAAGTCCACAGGGGGAGAGGCGGGATTCAGTGAAACAGAGCGTTTCTCCTCCGGGTTTCAGAATTAGCCCCAGAAAATCTTTCATTTCACACAAAATGACTTTTCCTTAGCGCCAAAAATAAACTATTACCATGTTAATGCCATTTCTAGGGTTTGGACGAGCTAAAAAAGCAGGATACAGCCCCTTTAAGTGATGTAAAAGACCACATTTACTGGTTTCGAGTGGAAATGCAGTGTTTTTGTTTCAAAAAAGTTTGTTTTTTTATTAGATGGAAGCTATAGAAACATTGAATAAGATGTAGTGTTTATGGATGGCCACCAGTGGGTGCTGTTTATAAGTCCGCCATAATGTAATTTGCAAAGTGAAGAAGCCGTAAGCTGGAGTTTAGATTTCTTCAGCAGATAAACTGTAATGTTTCTGACCATAACCTCTTTATGTAGGATATAAGAATAACATGAATTATGGAGAAAAAAAATTATTTGTATTTGTACTACTTTTAATTAATAAATAATAAATAAACTATATGTTTAATTTATGAATTTTCTAACGGGAGATATTCAACCAATGTCTACATGAGACTCAGCATTTGATGTTTTGTTTTTTTTGGAAAATTTTTGAATGATGTTTTGCTTTCTGTCATTTATGAATGAATGAATTTATTTATTTTTCGAACATGTATAAAGTGAAGAAAGAAAAAAAAGATTTAAAAAAAGTTAATGCAAATCAAAGAAAAAAAAACATAACAGCATAGTTTGAAAAAGGAGTAGGAAGAAGTAAAAACTTTTTAGAGATTCCTTCCCCTTTTTACACAGCTGAATTGTTTATTTTATTTTATTTTCCTATGGGGCGTGAAGCCAACTTTAGTTAAACTCTTTCCTTCACACTCTGGAGCTGCCGGAGACGTTTCCAAGCGCTTCTCTAAAAACTCGTGTCGGCGCTGCAGCAGCAGGCTGAAGTGTTCTCGTCTGCTCCTGAAGCCGACAGCCTGCTTTACATAGAGATTGGCTGTGGCGTTCCATACTGCAAACGTAAACGCAGGCTGGAATTCCTCACACACCCGCCTTTGTTGCCTTCCATCAGCAACACGACGAGCACAGCCAGCACAATACAAAAGCTGCAATATGAATGCAAAAGCTGCCAGACAAAGAGGAAAGACGGAACAGAGGTGGAGGACAATGAGCGGCTTCAACAAACCACTGAGGCTTTTACCGATCGGTCGCTTTGAGGAAGAATGTCCAACTTCCTGCCAAAGGTATGTGTCAAAACATCCAATCTTTAAAAAACCTGCTGCTTCCTGGTGTCGTCAGTGGTTTGGTTTGTCATCTAGCTTTTACGTCTGCTTTGAAGCTGCTTCGTTTCAGTTGTGATTTTTGTATTCAGTTTGTGGATTTCGCATTAGTGTTGCGTCTCAGCAGTTTTGTGTTTTTGTCGCAACTTTTGCAAAGGTCACGATGCTGCTCATGCAGTGTTTGTGTTGTGGCTCCATTCGGCGCTGAAAACTCTTCAAGTGAAAACACATCATTTGTGTGTTTTCGTCTCCGAGGATTTTTGCGTTTATGCGGCATTCTTTTGAAAACACTGTATTTTTACATGGAAACAGCAGAGACACAACATCCTTCACAACTGGTAGACCAATGAGGCTGGTGTAAAATTACTACTTTATAATGCCGCAGTGCAACTCTAAAGCTCAGGAGTCCTGGACAATATGGTCTGGGATGGATTCTGCAGCGTGCTGAGGAGCTGCTGGCTCCGGCCGTGGTGCACCGGCCCTGCAGCAGCGTTTCAGAAAAGTTGCTTTCCCCGGTTTCCAAGGAGTCAGATCTGGAGTTGTCTTAAAAATTCCACCTTGGGAGCTGTTCTTAAAAACAGAAACAGTTGCCTTTTCATGGCTCAGAATGTAAACAGACACTCAAGATGCAACGCAGGTTTTCCATTTTCACTTGAAAGCATCAGGCAAGTGGAGCCTCAGTGCTGCAGCTTGTGTGTTTATGTTGCTTTTGCGTGTGCCTGTGGTTTTTGCATTCATGTTTAATTGCGTTTGTGTTGCACCTTTCACACTCCTCTCCCAGCTGAGGCAATGGCTTTTACCTTTTGCCTTTTTACAGTGTGGCTCAGCTCCGAGTCTGCTTCAGTTTTCCCGTGTTCGTTACAAAAAGGTGGCATCCTCCCCAAGGTTCAAACCGAGTTCAGTCCCGCTAACAAGACCACATCCAACAAGACAAGCATGAAAGAATAATGGGACACATCCAGGAGGTAAGAGATGAGACGAGTGCGAGCAGTAATTTGTGGGTAGACCATGACCTGCAGAGGTTGTGAGTCCGGGTCACGTAAATCCTGTCTGACCGAGCACACTTGTCCGAACCATGAGATGCTCCATGAGCACCAGAGGGGAGGTCTGGGGGGCGTTACAGGCCTCTCACAGGTTAACCAGAGGACACGTGGCCTGGCCAAGGGGACAGTCTGCAGCCCTGACTGCCCCGGTTTTGGTGGGAATGCGAGACGGATCCAGGTTAAGGAACAAAAGTGAGCCGAGCGAAGGGAGGAAACTTCTGCTGCGTCGGAGCAGCAGTGATTAACAGGGAGGAAGGATGGGTAGGCTGGAAACAGCACTGCTCTGCTGCTGGTTACAGCAGTGTGTGTGTGTGTGTGTGTGTGTGTGTGTGTGTGTGTTATTTCTCCCACTCTCCTCCTCTGATGCCTGTTCTCCTTTGAGGCTCTTTGAGGTCTGCTTCTAAGGGCAGGAAGAAATGCTGGAGGCTACAGTGAGTAAACTAATGTGAAGCCACTGTTTCCCTCACACACACACACACACACACACACACACACACACACACACACACACACTGGAAATCATGTGCCGGCGCTGGGAAAACTGTGTTTATTTAGCTTGTGGTTCAACATGGAGGAATCTGCTTGTTAGTAAAAGATTTTCTGGACGCTGTGGGGTTGTTCCGAAATGCTTCAGCAGAGTCACACCTGTGTTGGAATTCCAGTTCAGCCTCAGAAAAGTCAGAGGAACACACCCTCCCCATCAGCTGTGTGTACCTCACATAATCAGCCTTTTAGAAATCCATCCGTGCCGTGAACTAAATCAATGCAACAGTCACGTTTCCATTGTTTTTTTTCCTTTGGCTAAATTTGTCCCTCAGATTAACGGATCTTAACAGGCTCTGCTTTCTCGTCCTCGCTCGGCGTTTCCGCCGGTGCATTTAAAAATAGGTCTCCCAGCCCTCCCTGATCACCAGTATCATCTCCATCGCTCTGACAGCGGCCCTCTGGAGAATAAGCCACATGGTGATTCACTCGCCGCCAGCCTCCGCTCGGCTGCTGGCCCCAGACAGCTGCTTCTTCTGTTTCCTCTTCCCCGGATGAGCCGATCCAGCCGGGTGATGGATTGAGGGGAGAACCTGAGCGGATGACACCTACAGCGAGGGGACTGCGTGGCTCTGTTATGCTATATTGGATGTTTTCCTGGAACAGTGGGGGTCTCCACTGCACCAGTGGATCATGATATGATGAAACCTCGTGCTGAAACCACCAAAATATGTATTTAATCCAGATAATCCATCAGCTGATGCACTGAAGCTTACGCATCACTATTATCCATCACTATCACTCCTGTGTGCAGATGAGGCTGTTTTGTCAGTGATGTTGAATAAGTACCTTCTTTTGACTGATTCACTTTAAACACAAGAGAACCACCAGGTTGGGACCAGCACTGATTCTCGTCCTTTTCCCAGTAGAATCAAGCACCCAAACCCTTGGAACCACAAATCAAGTTAATTGGTATGTTTTCCATAAGTGCGTCTGCAACACCAAATCTTCAGCCTCAGCCCACTTCAGCATCCAGTCCCAGGCCCGCCGTCTGCCGCCTGATTGCCTGCAGCTGGGCGCCGCTATAAGCTGAGCTTCAGTCGGGCTCGTTTCTGTTCCTTTGTTGTGTCTTGGGGTTCCTGCTTTTCTCCGTTTCTGTAGCTGTCGTGCCTGAATGTGAGTCTTCTTCCGTCCCTGTCAGCCTGAAACGTGATCCAGTTCCAGTTATGATGAGGGCAGGATGTGGCGGAACCAGCGAGACACACAACCACAAGTACCCTCGTTCACACCGAGAGGCAGTTCAGGATCGCCGCTTCACCGAGTGGAAAAACCAGAATGAGTGTGGTCCAGGGTGGTTTTAATTCTGAACTGGTTTATTCTGAATTAAGTGATTCAGAATTCTATTCGTCAGCTCCGAGTTTTCATGGGTGAAACGAAGGATTAACTCCTCTCTGAGGCCGTGGTCTGTGCAGCGTCCTGATTGGACGGGGCGGCGTGACGTAGTGACGCCTCCTGAATGAAAACAGCATTTTTCTCTTCTTTGTTTCTGGATTAACTTTGACGATACAGCTTTGAAAATGTCCGCATTGTTCTGCTCCCGTCGATCTGCTGGTTTCAATATAATTAGCGAATAATTCCACTTCCAGAGGAGAATAAACCAGCCGGTCTGTTTGGATTTAAACCTGATTCACACGGTGATTTTACAGCAGAATTTGGCTTTATTCCGGTTCACAGAGGAATAGAAAGTCTCATGTAAGCACACAAACTATCTGAGGGAGACTGTTGGATGCATGGGGAGAACATGCAGACTCCACACAGACAGGCTCAACCATCATACGTGATTCGTTAGAACAAATGCAAAGAAGTGAAGATGAAAGGAAAAATGCTCGAGACTAAAAAAGAAAAAAAAAATAAACCATGTGAGTTTGGTGTGTCGGTTCTGCTCTGACCGACCAGCTGAGCAGCGGCTCCGGAGAGCAGGGCGTGTCTGGCTGCAACAGCTGGAGGCCGAATGGAGGCTCTGCCGGTTGTGAGGATGCTGACAAGTCAATCCATCCTCATTCTGGATTCACTTATGGTTAATGTACACATGGGGTGTCTCACACACACACTCACTCTCAAACACTGTCAGCTTTTGGCAGTTTGGGATCCCAAATAATGTCACATGCCTGGAAAAAAAAGAAAAAAAAACTAATGCAGCTGAAAAACATAATTCAAAGAAAAGCAATCAATCAATTTTCTCACTTTGCTCAAAAACGTCTCTTCTTTCACGTAATGAGTTTTATATATCAATGGTAAAATTCATCGGACCATCAAATGTCTCATTGTGATCGGAGCTCATTACTGATTTGAAAAAAATCTTTCAGTTTCCACTCAGACGGTGAAAAATACTGAGGTCTCCCAACTCAGATCCAGTAGGCTCATCATGCCTTTCATACGTCGCTCCTATTAAAGTGCTCATTGTGCTTCAGGCGAAGAAAAAAAAACACCTACAGTAATAATCCCAGCAGACGCAGTAAAGACTGAAGAGTGATTCAGGAAAAAGCCTCCTGTACGCTGGCGGAACACCGAGAACAATGCCGGCAAATTGCTGTGTTGTGTGGCCTCGGAGATGTGATCATTTCAAAGAAATGGGCTCATTAGAGTTAAACTGGTTCTGATGGTCTCATAGTGTGTGAAGCTCAATGAGGTCTTGTTATGGGCGCACAGGGACTGCAGCGCTGCAGTTTAGTCCAGGGCCGGGCTCTCTGGAGACAAGGAGCCACTCCGTCTGCACAGCCAGGCGGCGTCCGGCGTCCGGCGCTCGGCCAGAGGCCTCTGCCGTGACAGAGGGGACCCAAAGCAGACGGACAGGACAGCTGGGTTTGAGGAGGTCTTCAGAGCCGAGGTCTGAAGGCGCGGAGTCCGAAGGAAACGAGACCAGAAGGAGTCCAACGGACGATCAGAGGTCGAAACATCAAGAGTGCAGGGAACAACAGAGAAGACTACGCTCCAGAAGCAGAAGCTGGAGGTCTGGATGAGGGACACACAGGGGGACCACAGGGGGTGACGGGCTGGACTCAACCCGCTCAATGAGGACACAAGACGATCGATAGGAAACACATCCAGGAGACGGACTCGGGTGGCCGGGTCCAGGCTGGGCGGACCGGGACCGGACACGGTTCACGTTTCACCCCCCTTCATGGAAGTGGAACTGTAACCCGACACCGGGAGCGCTGATGCTGGAGAACGGTCCAATAGATGGCTCAGTGTTCACTTCCTGTCCGTCACGTCTTCTCCTTGAGCCGGGTGCTTCACAACACCAGGTTCCCTGCTCTGAGAGCAGCGCCGGGAGACATTCAGCAATTTAATCTTCCTTTGGTTTCACACACACAGAAATGTTCTCGTTTCGTTTGATACCTGCGCTCCTCGTCTTAATCACGTTAGAGCCGAAGCGGCTCGACGTGACGGCTGCATTTGTTTTGCCGTGCGTCTCGTTCCAGACTGCGATTAGCTACATCAAAGCTCCATCGAGCATCCAAACCACCTGAAAACACACCGTGTGTGTGGAGTGTGACCCCGGCTTCAGGTGCTGTGGTGATGGAGCAGAGTCTGGAAACATGCAAACACTCACCATGCTTCCTGCTGGCGTGGCAGATCGGAGAGAGCACTGTCTGTTTTCACAGAAAGAAATGAAATATGAGGGGTGTGTGTGTGTGTGTGTGTGTGTGTGTGTGTGTGTGTGTGTGTGTGTGTGTGTGTGTGTGTGTGTGTGTGTGTGTTTGCTTTATCGGTCAGCTTTAGCAGACACTCCATTAGAAAGTATTTCTTTACCTGACCAAAGTGTTAATTTCAGGAGGATTTTCTTGGGATGTTTCAGCATCAAATTACAGTTTTTCACAATTGCTAAAACACATTTCTTGAAACCTCCATCCATTTTCTCAAAACCTTAAACACAAATCCAAAAATCCACACTACATTCACAAAAACCTCAGACATTTCTGTCAAAATCGAATTATCGCCTCAAAACCAGTTCTCTTGTGATTAAAACCACACTATGCGTTCAGATCTCACACACAGCAGGTAAAAACATGTTCACCTCAGATCATTCATTAGACTCTACATGAAATAACTGAGGACACAGCAGCAGTCCACACTTTTAAACCTGCTGGGTTATTTTCCCAACCCATTTCCTGGGTAGCCCTAGATTTTGTGCAGATTGGGTCACTTTTACCCCAAATTAGATGAATTGTGTCGACCCAGCAGAGTGAGTTGATGATTTGAACAAAATCACCATTTTGAACACTCCTGCAACTCCTTCTCCTTCTTGCATCTGGAGACTTCTGGCAACAAACGCAACAGAAAACTGGAGTCCTGTGTTCTTACAGAAGATTATTGCAATGGCTAAGAAGGAAAAAACATATGACATCCCTCTCCTTATACTCATGTGTGGCTTTTGCTCAGTTGGTAGAGTGGTTGTCTAGCAGTTGTGAGGTTGTTAGTTCAAATCTTTTCCTCTACATGTCAATGAACTGCACTGAACCCCAGCTGGCTTCCAGTGGAGGATTTGACAGCCTTGCATGGCAGAGGGCACGTGTTTCTGAATTCTGAGGGTTTACATTTTTACTGTAAAGTAACTTTCCCAGACCCGCTGATAAATCTTGACCCAGCATCAGGGTCAAATCTTCAGCCCAAACGGCTGCTGGGTAGAAATAACCCAGCTTTGGCTCAGTCCCTTTTGGGCCCAGCGCTGGGTTAGCAATTTCACCCAATGTGGGTTATTTTTACAGTAACCCAGCAGTTTTCAGAGTGTGTAGTGCACAGAAAATTTTTATTTTACGTACGGTATTTGAAATGCATTTAGAAAAAAAAACCCATCTAAGTCAAAGTGATATCTAAATTGACCGTCATAACAAAAAATAAATACAAAACAAACAAAACAAAAGCACACTACTGCATGGTCCCGGTCCTGGAGATTCAGTCTCCAGCATCTTGTCTTTGTGCACACTTGGTCTGATCACATCATTAGAAATATGTGTGTTCAGTTTTGAGTTGTTGTGTGTAAAAGATGACAGTTGTGTTGGAGTTGTGTTCACATTTTGCTGCCAGTGATTACAATTTTGCAAAAATGTTGTGAAATGTGTTTAGTGACTGAGAATGTGTCTAAGGTTTTGCAAAAAAGAGCAGATGGGTTTTGCAAATTGAGCATAGGACCTGAACAGTGTTTAAGTTTTTGCCGAAAGAGTGTTTGATTCGAAAAATGAGTTTAGGCCACTGAGAGTTTGGTTCAGGCAATGGGGTTTAGTGTTTTAGCAATTGTGAAAAACTGTAATTCTTCATCAGAGGAAAGCTGATCTACTGAAGCAGGGGCCTCAAACATAAGGCTTATGGGCCAGAACTGGCCTACAAGAGGCTCCAATCCGGCCCGCCAAACAAACTGTGAAAATATCAAAGAAAACATTCAACTGAAAAGAAAAAAAAGTGTAAAGATTAGAGGACACACCATGACAGTGAGGCCCGAGCTGAGAAGTGAGTGGCGCTGCCTAAAGCGAGCGAGCTAGCATTAGCTAGCTGTGGTTTCATGATAAAAACCATCACCAGAAGCCGCCGGTGGCCCAACAGGTTCACTTCCTCTTCAGCGTTTCCACGTTTGCCATGAAAATAGATGTCGTTTTCAAAACTTCATCGTGGAACAGCAGCAGTTTTCTGAAATGATGTGTTTTTACTTGAGGCCTTGTCTGGTACAGGAAGTGTTAATCCGTTAAATAAAAGGGCGTCTGTCTCCGCCAGCCTTGTACCTTTTGTTCTGGCAGCTTTTACCTTCTGTCACTATTAGTTCCAGTGCTCAAACAAAAGCTTTCACTCCAGTTCTCTCTCACATCTGAATCCAGACGTCCTCTCCAGACTTTCTCCATCGTCCAATCACCCAGTTAATTAGAGGAAACAGCAGATGCGCCATCCGAAGGCCCGCTTGACTGGAGTCATTTATCTCTGCAATTAACCACGAACTCAATATGCTTCTTTACAATGAAACAGGTTTTTCAGCAGCTGTCCATTCTGTCTCCTGTATTAACGTTTCATCCATTCATAGGCTTCTGGCGATGAGGTTACAATCAGGTAAGCTCAATAAGCCAATGGCGTCGTCTCCTGGGTGTGACTGGAACGGTTCAGAGTGTGTACCGTGTGTCTCTCCATGTCGGTTATCAAACCTCTGGCGCTGCAGCTGAACCTCTCTTACTGGAAGCTGCTTTAGTGGATTCAGTCAAAAAGCTTCCAAACACTCACAATCAGCCAGGTGCTCCAGCAGCTCTGAACCCAGAATCAGCTTAGAATTACTTTTTTTAAGTGTTTTGTCATTTTTTTCTGTCATCGTCTCTGTCTTGAATTGTTGTTTTTTTCCGGTTCCGTTTACACAACTTTCCACAGGGAAAAGGGAAACTTCAGTAGATTTCTGCTTCCTCAGCGGTGCGTCGAGCTGCTGACAGCACAGCTTCTTAAAAAAGGCATGTGCAGCATGTGGTTTCCTTACAAACACAACAGCGCCAACCTGTGGTCGCACAGGTCAACTACATCGTATTCAGCGTTTCTCTTCTTGTGGAAATGGATATCATTTTCAAAAACCGTCTCATCAGAAACGTTTCTGCAGCTGCTTGTTCTCTGAAAACATCTTCTGTCATCTTGTTTATTACAAAATTACAAATTGCAAAATGACAAAATTGTCGACATAGACAGATACTGTACATTTGAGAACAATCATTTTGTAATTAGGGACACCCTTGGAAGCAGACCAATGCTTATTGACGGGGCTGGAAATGGGGCTCAAAAATCAGTCTGAAGAAACCAGACTCAGAGCTGTGTGGAGCTGTGTAGAGGTGTGCGGAGGTGTGTAGAGGTGTGTGGAGGTGTGTAGAGGTGTGTAGAGGTGTGCGGAGGTGTGTAGAGGTGTGTGGAGGTGTGTAGAGGTGTGTGGAGGTGTGTAGAGGTGTGTAGAGGTGTGTGGAGGTGTGTAGAGGTGTGTGGAGGTGTGTATAAGTGTGTAGAGGTGTGTAGAGGTGTGTGGAGGTGTGTGGAGGTGTGTGGAGGTGTGTATAAGTGTGTAGAGGTGTGTAGAGGTGTGTGGAGGTGTGTAGAGGTGTGTAGAGCTGTGTAGAGGTGTGTGGAGGTGTGTGGAGGTGTGTAGAGCTGTGTAGAGGTGTGTGGAGGTGTGTAGAGGTGTGTAGAGGTGTGTAGAGGTGTGTGGAGGTGTGTGGAGGTGTGTATAAGTGTGTAGAGGTGTGTAGAGGTGTGTAGAGGTGTGTAGAGCTGTGTAGAGGTGTGTAGAGGTGTGTAGAGGTGTGTGGAGGTGTGTGGAGGTGTGTATAAGTGTGTAGAGCTGTGTATAGGTGTATAGAGGTGTGTGGAGGTGTGTAGAGGTGTGTAGAGGTGTGTGGAGGTGTGTGGAGGTGTGTATAAGTGTGTAGAGGTGTGTATAAGTGTGTAGAGCTGTGTAGAGGTGTATAGAGGTGTGTGGAGGTGTGTAGAGGTGTGTGGAGGTGTGTGGAGGTGTGTGGAGGTGTGTATAAGTGTGTAGAGGTGTGCGGAGGTGTGTAGAGCTGTGTTGTGTTGATGTGTATCGCTGTCGGGAGGTGAGTGGAGTCCTGCTGTGTGTGCTCGTCCTCCTGACCGCTGGCAGCGTCTCATTGAAGACCATCAACTGGCCTCACGTCCACCTCCTCGTCTCACCACAGGTTGAGGCATGGTTGAGGTCTCAGCAGCATTTTCCCATCATGCTCCAGCCCGACTCTTTAAATATCCGGCCCGCTCAGTCCAGTTCAGTCTGCTACAGTCCAGCATCCATGACGGACACAGTGAAGGCTTCATCTTCACATACATGCTGCATTTTGAGCTACATTTTCCAGACATTGACATTTAATGGCTGCGGTGGTGAGTTTGAGTGTGTTCTGATTCTAACGAAGGGGACTGTTGTTCCGGCCTTGTGATCCTTCAGATGAGACTTCACTGACAGTTCACTCACGTTTGGCCACCTGCAACAGCAGCCTGCCGTTGTGTGTAAAGTGTGAGCCATTTGACATTTGAAATAAAGAAAACTGAGCATTCTCATGAATATGTTGAAAAGAAATCTGGACGCATCCAAAGAAGAGCTGTCTGACGCTTTGCCACACTGTGTTTGTTTTTCAATCTGCTCATTTTGATTTCTGACATTGAAAAGCAGTTTCCTGTCAGACGCCTGCATCAAGATATTTTTTAACCTGCTGCACTTTCACCATCTTTTAGCACTTTTTCTCTCTTTGAATCGTAATTCGACACTCGTCTGTGTCCCCTGTTCTGTTAATGCTGCTCTGTGTGTCTGGAGTTGTCCCCTGGAGACGAGGACAGCTTTCTTGGTTGAATTGCAGATTTTCTTAACCTGGGAGGAAGGGATTAAGAGCAGGAGGAGAACCACACGGCTGCAGACGGACTTTAATGTCCCAGAAACAGTTGACAGTAACAGTTAGACTCTTTATGGGGTGTCTTCTCCATGTCCTCTCCCGGGCCCGTCCAGAGCGTCCAGCCCCTTGCGGCTGTCTTCATCGGCAAATTAGTTTCAAATTGCTCTCAATCTGTCTCTGGTTTCCTGCGTCTGAGAGGAACTCCTGAGAGAGCAGTGTGGCTCAGCCGCTGCTCAGCCACCGAAGCTCTTGATTACACGCTGCTCTTCATGTGTTCACTTGATTTGCTTCCTCCTCCACCAGCATCGTGTGGAACAGGAAACTGTGCTCTTACTTCTCTGAACTGCAAACTCCAAAAGGTCTTTGAAATGACGCCTGATGGTGGAGTTCTGCTTGCTTTTATTAAAAAGGTTGGTGGAAAAGCTCCATATCACATCCATTACACTTAGTTAGTCAGTCCACCGCTGGACAGAGTGTTTACCTGCATCGAGGGCATCTTCATCAGGACCAGCTTCTGTCTGAAACATCGGCGTGGAGGAGGGAATAAAGAGCAAGCCTTGAGGTGGGGACTGATGTTTGGGTGCTGCTTCTCCTCCTGGCCTCAGCAGCTGATCTGCTTTCGCTGAAGGACTCTCAAGCGTCATTGCTCCAGTCTCCAGTGAACATTTAGCGAAAGGATTCTCCAGAAAACCTTGTTTTCCATCCAACTTCAGTTGAGCTAAATGGATTCCCTTCACGTGAACCACAGGAAACAAAGAAAGACACGCATCAGACGGCATCAGCTGTTTGTTCCATCGCAGCCAGAATCAGATGAGCTGCCATGCTGACGTTGATTTGTGTGAACTCCAGTTCTCTCATGTCTGCCTTGTTGTGTTTGTGTCGGTCTCCGGAGCGTCTCCCTCGTCTGCTCCGGCTGATTGCAGATCCTCTTGAATGATAACGACAAGGTGCAGGAAGCACGTCCACTCGCCATGAAACGTCTTCCAGAAACCCATTTGGTACCTTTCTTAGTGGCTTCATGGCCTCTGAGGACGCTCTCCTCCACCTACGATGGCGAACATGGGCTCTGCGATGGCGAGACCGGAGCAGCAGTGAAGCGTCGGGTCATGAAGGGAGAGGTGAACAGCTGCTTTCAGCTCAAACGTCAGACGGTTCGGCAGAACTGATGTACAGAACTCTACATGCTTTCACCTGGCATTTTGCTAAATAAAACTATAGTATGGTTGAAATTAGAAAAGAAAGACGGACATTTCTCAGTTTTGCTCTAGTTGTTCGTTGTGGTCGGTTCGAACCGGCTGTTTTCACTCGAAGCGTTTTTGGGTAAAACAGGGCTTTAGGTGTTCACACTTCCAACACACCCAGTCACTGTAAACTATTATCAAATAGACCAGGGGTGTTCAACCTGCGGCTCTAGGGCCACATGTGGCTCTTCAGTCCCTCAGTAGAGGCTCCATGAAACGTGAATAACGATTTGAGGTATTTTATTATAGTTACACACCGCAGTACTGTTCTAAATTATTTGTGACTCTTGGTACAAAAGGGATTCAAAAAAGGTTCAAGTAAAATTAGGAAAAATAGCTTAAACCACAAGAAATGGGGGGAAATGGAGATATAGCAGCTTCAAAAACTGGAAATATCTAGATTTAAAAAAAGCTACGAAAAGCATGCAAAACTGATGAAGTGGAGGTAAAATGGCTAAAACAGCTAACATTTCAAAAATCTTCAAATGAGGAGCAAAGCTGTTAAAATTAGGTTGAAAAAATGGTCAAATGTGTTAAAAGGTTGACTATTCTGAGCTGTAGTTAACACTTCATGAATGCATAGTGTTCGTGAATCTAAACTACATATGAAACTTCATGGCTTCATTGGGCTCATTCTAAAGGTTTATGGCTCCAAGCGAACTTGCCTTAGTGGAAAGTCACAAAAATGGCTGTTTTGGTCAAAAAGGTTGCAGAATCCTGAAATAGAACAACGTATTGAAGCACAATAGTTTTAGTTATATTAATAGTGTGTAGAATGAACGAATGAATGAATATCAATAGTAATGAATCATTGTGTTTCCTCTCTTGTGTTCTTCTTTTCATAGCGTCACTGCTGCTCTGCTGCCGTCTCCACGTCAGAGCTGGAATGTTCAAAATGCTTCAGCAGGTGTGAATCATGAGGCTTCTGCTCTGAACCAGAGTGTAATGAGACGGAGGAAGAGCCGCCCGTATCCAGGACACTCACCGTTACGAAGGGATTAAAAATTAGACTCCTATTTGAAGATTCACAGTCGGCCCAGAAAACACAGACGCCGGGAGGGCCGGGTTTCTCTGCTCAGTCAGGAGGGCCGTCAGTGTGTGGATGCTCTTCTCCTCAGGAAGAGACTGTAGTGTCACTCTGACCTGCCGGATCATGCAGACCTGCTGTTTGCTGCTGCTCCTGCTCCGGCGCGTTACGCTGTTTTCATTCCTGACTTGGTATCATCCGGCACTCTGTTCAGTACTTCAGCATTCTTTGATTTCAGGATAATGCAGTTAAATCATCCCGAGCAGAGACTTTGGAGGGATGACAGCCTTCTAAATGTTGAGACGCTCTCTTTAACACCGTACATGAAAACCTCTCAGCGTTCTTCTTCCCTTCATGCCCTCCAGCAGCAAACATCACAGACTTCTCATTCCACATTTTGCATCTGTACTGTTGAAGAGAGCTAAAATAGCATCCAACTTCAAAAAGCCTTTCTTCGACTCGACGTCTGACAGTAATGGAAGTGAATTCCGAGCTCAGGCTGTTTCTGAGGCTCTGCATCGGAAACATGAACTCGCTCTGGTTAAAGAAGGATGTTACAGTTTAACGAACGCTGTGATGAGAAGTGGCCTTGCTGTTGATTTACTTCAGCTGAAGGTCGAGCAGTGTTTCAGTTTGCAGGGAAAAGGATGAAATAAGAAACGTATGTGTCCCATGATGCTCTCTGCCATGTCTCTCTGTTGTATGCAACAAAAATGTGTGTGTGTGTGTGTGTGTGTGTGTGTGTGTGTGTGTGTGTGTGTGTGTGTGTACGCTTGTGTGTGTGTGTGTGATGAAGGTGTGGCTTTGTTCTGATTTTATTACATACAGATTTTGTTTTAATACTGTTAAGCACTTTGAGCTGTTTTTGTTCATGTGAGAAGTGCTCTGTAAATAAAGTTTGATTGATTAATTAATAAGGTTTTATAGCAAGCCTGTCTTCCAGGGTGGCTCCAACTGTTTTATCGAACAGGACCGAGCCTGATGGCGTGTCCCACTCTGTAATGGCTGCTTTGGTCGTTGGTTTGAATCCATCAGTGAGCCTCAGACTTCAACCATCAAAGTGTCAGAGAATCTCCCATGAGGAGGTTGGGTTTTAAATGTGAGTCGGCCAGTATTCCTCATCCCATTTGGTAAATTCTACAGTTTCTTCAGGCTCCGTTTAAATAACCTGGCAAAAGCCATCTTGACATGCAGCAACGGACTGCTTCACATGTCAATCTGGGATTTAACTCGGCAAATCTGTTCGGGGAAGGAGGGACTTGCTGCAGAACTCTTTGTGTTCATTGGATGGAAGGACACCATGCGCCGCCTGACTATGTTTGGGTTCAGCCAATCCCCGCAAAGAAAAAAATGACATTGACAGCATGCGCCCAGCAAGTGAATATCAACAACAGCCCACAGTGGATAGAGAGTGAGGTTCGTGATCATGTGCTCGGGCTAGTATTTTTGTCCTGCAGTCCAATCATGCGTCGTTTAGGGTCGTTTACAAGGCGGTGTTCATGGAACGCCGCCTGATCAAACCAGTCGCCTGCATTATAATTTTATTCTAATGTTCTCCACCCCTGAAGTTTGGTCAGCCAGTACAATTAATTTATTTTACCAAATTAGTGGAAATCTGGTGGCTGCCTGGTCACATGATCTGGTCACATGACCAGACAGCCGCTCGTAGCTAAGCTACTGGGTTCACACAGAACGTCAGACATGAAGCTCCAGGTCCATTCTCCACCTCTAACCTGTCAGTCACCATCATCACACAGTTTGTCCTCCAGTCTCCCGCCTGCTACGTGAGGAGAAGCGGCGCATGAAAAAAACCTGTGCAAATCTAGCGGTGAAGCCGACTTGGCTAGATGCCGACTTCACTCGGTGCCGACTTGGCTGCATCCCGGGGGCGGTGCCGATCTGGGCAGGGCCGACTTGGATTGGTGCCGACTTGACTGTAATCCGTTTACATCCACCGTTTTCGCTAGTCATGCTAATATTATTAGCAGTCCGTCACTTCCTGCTTTGGTCAAAGCTTCATGTCCTGCCCTAAATGAGTCATTTGACACCAGCCTCATTGGTTCACCAGATGCCGGCACTGTAGAATGTTGTTCATGGAAAAACGTTTTCGTTAAAGACGACATGACGATGTCTCAAACTGTGGCTGGAATCGGCAGACTCGATCATGTGGACAGAATGAGACAGTCATCAGCCAGAGTCCCAAACGCTGCGATCAGCCTTTCAAGCTGCTCCTTTCTTAATAGAGTTTTACCTATTAGCACTAATGTAGCCTCGGAGTGAGAGGGTTCGTTCCCGGAGAAGTGCCTACAGTATATAAACACTCAAACAGACACCAGTACACACTGAGCACCGCCTTCATCAGTGACGGAGCGCTGGAAAACGCAGATGTCCTGGACTGCAGGGTCAATAAAGCGGCACCAAACCTAAACGAGGCCCTACAGACACGAAGGAGGCCTGGATTGTTCTCCTGCTTCCTCTGCACAGGCGCTCAGGGGGAACTGAAACGCCCCGCCCTGGCCGGAGTGTATGGAGTCTGAGTCCCTGCTTCTCCAGCTCATCTCATCACCACTTCAGGTGAGCTGACAGCGGTTCAGAGGCTGCCGCTCAGGGTCCGGGGGAAGCCGGGCCCCCAAAGTCTGGGTTCATCAACAGGATTCATGGAGAGTCGTCTCTGTTTGTATTTCAGAAGGTCCGTTGTTTTTCATGTGGCCAGTACTGCTCCTCCAGGACGGAGGAAGTTTCCCTGTCCGCTGGAACACTTCAGTAGTGTCGAAAAAAAAGTTCTCATCTGTTGTTTTCTAACATCTGATCGAAGCAGAAAACTTCTGTCTGGGCAGAATTCAACTTGTAATGTCTTCTCTACACTTGTTTGACATTTACATGTAGAAAAGCTGATGTAGTTTCTGAGAGTGTCGTTGAGTCTGGCCTCAGCACGCCATTTACCATCCAGCACCGTGCTCTCCATACTGCCCTGACCTCCCTCTGTGGTAGCACTACAGGAGTGCTAACAGGTGCTAACAGAAGCTAACAGACACTCCAGGCAGCTCAGCTAGCAGTGAACAGACTGAAGTGTGGATTGCTCCCTCTGGGATCAATAAAGCATTTCTAAGGTGATTGCATGAATTCACCATTTCCTGAATACATGTAATTCCAGCATCGCTGCGCGTATCGGAGAAGACGGACTTTAACTTTAACCATCGTCTGAAAGCTGCAATAAGCAAAGTTACAGCCAAAATACCAAGAATTACAACAATCAAGCAAGAGCCAGAGTCTGAGCCTGGTGAGTTTCTAACAGGAAAAGACGTTTTGCGTGTCTTTGCGTGTAGAGAAGCTAGAGCTAATGAGCTAATGCTAACCCTGAGAGAAGCGAACACATTTTGATGACGTATTTGTTTTGAAGCACTGATTGGCTGAAGTGCGCTGTCAGTCAAAGGAGTAACCGACGCCCCCTGTAAGAAGTTTCAATGGGCTCCTGTCCAGACTGAGCTTAACTCCAAATCCAAATGTGGATGAGGAGTGAGCGGGTCTGGTTTACGAGGCTACCTCTAACCTGTCAGTCACCATAACCACAGTTTGTGCTCCAGTCTCCCGCCTGCTACGTGAGGAGAAGCGGCGCACACAAAAAACTGTGCAAATCGTTGCGCCGCAGCCGCATCGTGATTAAAATAAAAGAGGCTTTTAGCCGAGTTGGTAAGCAGCTTACAGTCAATTGATTGGTGCCGACGTGACTGTATCCCAACCTCTTCCACTAAAAACAATATTTTCGTTGATCAAACTGAAGGCAGTAGTTTTAATCTTAAAAGTCAGTGAAGTCATTTCTGAGCCGCAGCAATAGTCCTGATGCCCCGTTGGGAATACTGTTCCCATTGGCCGCTGTGGCCTTGGCGTCCTGCACAGCAGCTTCCTGGTTGTCGATCTGAAAGGGTTGGTATCCGTGCCGGGAGCAGAAACTTCTCTGGGATTGCAATGTATGTAAAGGCACAGTGACGTTTTGAAGTCGGTGTGAGTTACGTTTTGTAGTAACTCACACCGACTTATTTTACTTTGCAAATATGCGTCTCAACTTGTGTTCATCCAGTGGAGTGTTAGCATTCTGAGGCTGGTTGCTTCACCAGGACTGACAACATGGTTTTTTTTTTTTTTGCCCCAGAGGGAAAGAGAAACCTGTTTTGTTGTCACAGCCTGCATCATTTTGCCAATTCTGTTTTCAAAACAGAGTTACACTATGTATAGTATGAAGTGTGTAGACAGAACACCGCTTGTACCCAAACTGGATCCTGTGATTACGTACGGACGTCTGAAGTCTGTCTTCAGTTCTTTCAACTGGAGCTGGAAAACTAACCGGTCTCCTGTCTCAGTGCAGTCAACCGGACGGGTCACGCTCCGCTAGCTCTTTCTCTGCACTGCTACGCCTCACCCTGAGCCCCACATCCACCCTCAACCCCACACCCAACCTGAGCCCACCCTGAAACCACCCTGAGCCCCACACCCACCCTGAGCCCCACACCCACCCTGGGTGGGGTTCTCACCGGGCGGCACGCTGAGGGGGCGGAGCTGCTGTTGGTGCATCTCTGGGGAGATCAGGAACTCCACTAACTGTGCTGCTTTAAGGGTGACAGCCGCAATGAGCCGCTCCTCCTCTGTCGCACTGGGGGCCTCCGAGGTCTTCCCAGACAGCAGAGGAATGAGACAGCATGCCCTTTGACCTCTGGGCTCCTGTCACCCACCTGTTATGGCAGTGTTTCACATCAAATCACATCATACAAATACGATGAGTCCTCCTAGAAGGTTACACCAACATAAACTTGTGGTTTCCTTGAAGGTAAACAACACAAAAAAAAAAAAAAAAAAAAAAAAAAAATTCTCAACTAAAATCAGGTCAAAAACGTAATGAACAATCACTGGCTCTATTTGTTGTGCCGAGCTGGGCCATGAAGTCAATATAAAAGACGGACTGGGCAACATGTATACTCAGCGTTTATGTGTGATTATCCAAAATCAAAGGCGCTGATGTCAGTAAGAAACCTGAAGGTTTGATGATATGAGCCGCAACACTTCAGAGCCTGATTCTCCAGGACCGCTTTCACTTTTACTCATGGACCAAAGAAGTCAACGACAACACGACGAAACAATCCTAAGAACGTGCAAGGACAGAACGAGGTCAAAACCTGTTCCAGAAAAATGAATATGGAGATTGTTTTTAAGGCAGTTCTCAGAGGTGCAATGAAACATTGGGCCATAAAAAGGAGCAATCAAGGGCCAAAAAGCAGACTGTTCAATCAGGAATATTTTCACATTTTATGTTAAAATCATTGAGAATGCACTCAGAAGCCAGCATCGATCAGCCACAATATATGGATTTTCATGTGGACTGAAGCGTGTCCTCTTGTGAGAAGCAGGCTCTTCCAGCGAATAATAACACTTTGTTCATCTTACTCAAGGGAAATGTGAATTTACTGATTCAGTTCATCACAGACAAGAGGTGAGGATGTCTTCAAGCAGCAGAGAGGTCCGGAAGTTAAAAACCAGTAATGGCCGTCTGTCTGAAATGACGAAGACTGGAGGCCAGACTCCAGCTGCTGTGTTTACTGCAGCGCCGGGTGTTCCGCCCTGCTTTTATTGTGAAACATACCTGTGTGAACGCCAGCCAGCATCGGCATCGTGGAACAGTGTTCTGCATTTCAAGGTCAGTGACCCAAAGACCGTCATATGTTGTTTCAGATACGAAGAGTGTGGGACAGTTTAAAATGACTGTTTTACTTGAATGCTTCCTTATTTGATTCAAAAAGCAAACATTTCATCTAAACCAACAATACTCGACTGTTGGGAGACGTCTTCCCCTCATTAGTCCATCAGTACCCCGTCACATCAGCAGGCTGTAATCCCTCCCTGTTTTTGAGAGCGGCTTTAGAAGATGGATGGGTTGGATTGATGCGTCTGCTGCATCGGTACGATCGGCATGTTGGGAACTGAGAGGGATTTTCTCCAGTCCACTGGAAAATTGAAGCACGGTCACATGCACTAATTTCCTAAGCATGGAATTGTTCATTAAATTATCAAAACTGTTATCATTAAGACAGTTTTTATCAATGTGTTGAAGACCGTCGCTGAGAGCACTGCATGCTGCTGGTTTTTTGACTTTATTTCCTTCAGCTTTCTCATTGGCTGTGCATGTTTGTGAATGTAAAGCTGTTTGGATTTCCTTCCTGCTGTTGTTTGCTCGGTATCCCAGGCAGGCAGTGGTCCTGAGTGAAAAACAGCAACAGGTCATAATTTATCAAATTATCGAGCTGCTATCACCGTGAAGAGGCTGTCCCAAACCCTCAGATGCAATATACAGAAAGTCAATAAGAGAGAGGGCCGAAGCTCCCAGAGCAGAGAGGGGTCCTGTTTCCAACGCTGAACAAGGCAGTGTGACTCCCTGCCTCAACGAAACCTCATGAAAGCAACGCTGCATGAAGACCCTCCTGTACTGACGCCCTGGGAACAGTGAAGAAGTCAGCGTCTGTCCAGATGCTGAAGCCAGAGGCTGTTTGAAGGGGCTTAGTGAGGACTGGCTCAGTGCCCCGAGACCCTGACAAGGACAAGGCGGCTTGGAGCATGAATGAATGAATGAATGAATGAAGGAATGAATGAAAGCTCCAGTTTAAAGTTTAGTTTCTTGCTAATCACATTTGTGCACTGGAACCATAATTTAAGTACAAAAACGAAAACCTACCTGATGCAACGTTAGGTTGATGAGTGACAAGTGAAAATGCAGCTTTTTAAAAACAACTTCGATGGTGGAAGTTTTCGTCTCCATAGAAACGGGGAGCTGTTCTGAATGAATGCTGCTGCTGCGGCGCTTGAGCAGCACAGTCGAGGTAAATGGTTGTTCTCAGTGGCGGCTGGTGGTGAAATTTGTTGGGGGGCTACAAATGCTTGCATAATACAGATGAAATAGTTAACAGAGCTGCAAAAGCAACATCACCTGTGATACAGTTACATCAATTACTGGTACGCTATATGTTTTTAGTGCTCTACATCATCTCTCTCTCTCTCTCTCTCTCTCTCTTTCTTTATCTCTCTCTATCTCTCTCTCTCTCTCTCTCTCTCTCTGTGTCACATGCGCACATTTACGCACTACGTGTTCCAACCCAACTTCAACGACTGCCCACAGACAGCCTGCTGCAGCTGTCTTATTACAGCTGCTTGGTGACATGTAGCCAAACACACTGTTACTCAGCAAAAACGAGGCTCCTCAGTTCTTTCACAGGTCGACATGGGCCGACCTTATTTGAAAAGAAGCTCACATCGACGCCTTTCTGGAATGCAAACAGCTTAATCACCTTGTCGTTGAAGTCTGGTAATTTTTGAATGAAGTCCGTCTCGATAGACAGCATGAAGTGCATTCAATCGGTCCAAATAACTGGATTATCCAAAGCAAACAGTCCACCTGCTTCATGCTGACGCCGCCATAGCTGAACTTTTTCTCCCTCTTTCCCAACTCTGGCACCAACAGCAGCCCCGCTGCGTTAAATCGCTGCGATTTAACGCAGCGGGGCTGCTGTTGGTGCCAGAGTTGGTCAAACGTCAGCGGCAGTGGGCTGACTGAAGTTATCCCAAAATGCTCAGTAAACCACGGGGGGCGGGACATGACACCTGTCAATCACTTACAAGAACCAAATTAATGTATAACGTGAGGGATCAATGGGTGGTGGTCGGCTTACTCTTATAAGGAGTAAACAAAAGGAAGAACACGGAGATGGTCACAAACAGCTTTCTACTTTGATCGCACTTTCCCTCCACTACATACATCACACTTCCTCAACCCGTCTCGTCATTCATCACATGTTCTCACTGACCAATAAGCAGCCTGAAGCATTTGAACTACCAAACTCATCTACAACTCAAGGGGGCACCACACCTCTGCCAATATCCCCATATACAAACATGACAGCATGGAAATAAATGTAGAAACAATAAACACAGATTTCCAACAAGATACAAGAACCATCTTGAACATCTTACAAATGTATCTGCTGGAGCTGTAAAAAATCAGCCAATTTAGAGATGTTCTATGTTTTCCTTTTGACTGATTGGTGCTGCTGCTTCCTTTGGTTTCACCTAAACTTAAAACAATCTGTTGTAAGTTATTTAAAAAATAATTTTCTCATCTTTTTTGTGTTAGCTGTCTTTTTGTGCTGGGAGGGCTCAGCCCTGCTAGCCATTTATACCAGCCGTCCCTGGTTGTTCTGCTCATGCAGACGGACGGCGGCTGTCATGGAGTCTCCAGAGCATCAGGACCCTCAGCCGGCCTCCTCCTGGATCCCGGCTGCGCTCTGGTGCCAGTCCCACCAGGAACCAGCAGTCGTTACAATCCATGTTGGCTCACAGTCGCCACCGTGTGGTTCCGGTCCGTTTAAAGTCAGGTTCTGGTCCGTTTTCAGTCCGGTTCCAGTCCGCTTCTGGTGTGGTTCCAGTCCTGGTCAGATTCTGCAGCCATCGCAGAAGAATCCTATTTTCAAGCTGGAGAGAAGAAAGGCCGGAGGGAACATAGATACATATTTCAATATGAAAAAGTATTTCAAAATAAAATCTGTTGTTTTTGTGCCTCAAAATTCTTTTTTTAAATCTACCAGCAGAATACATATCAAAAAACACAATCTAATCATTACAGAAAGAACCATTTTGTACCTCGTCATTGTAGGAAAGTCAAACACCACTGAGTGGTGGAAGTGGCTAATTTGGCCGTTGTTTTCTTTTACTTCCTGTTGATTTTTGGATCTTTAATCTGCCCAGCTTTGCCTTCAGATCTGGATGAGTCTGGAGGTGTGGGGAGCTGTTTAGCTCTAGCAGGTCTTTTAAGCTGTAGTTTCTCACTGAGCTGGCAGAAATGTTAACATTAAAACTAGAAAAACACACACCGAGAGCGAGGGACGCCATCAGGTTGCCAGGTCTGACACGGTGCCAGGTTCAACACAGGTTAACAACAGAGCTGATAAACTGCTCAGTTCTTATGACGTGTTTCCTGTTCTGCAGATAAGAGTTTCAGGGTTTAAACATGAGTTTCTGCAGAGATGGAGATTTGGGCTGCTTTTTACTGAGTTGGCCGGTTTTATGTTGTGTTTGGGCTGGAAACAGTGAGTCCGACCTGGCAACCCTGCCGGAGAAGGGGCTGGAGGCAGACTGAACCCAACGTTGGAGATGACTATGACCCAAAGCAACAATCCAGCTTCGTTGTGTCCGTGCACATGTCCGTGCGCTCCCATTGCTGAAAGGCCTGTAGGGTATTGTTCTCTGCGAGCGTGTGTGTGAGATTTCATTCCACAAAAAAACAATAGCCCCGCTTCTTTGTCAGTGTTTCTGCTCTTTATGTGTCGTGTAAACGGGGCCTACATTGTCAAAATTTTTGTTGTTGTGGAAAACAACGAAGAACATATTTCAGTGGTTGCCTCTGAAAGGCGCTGTTAATTTAGACCGAGACATCAACACTTCTTCTGCAAAGCGCTTTGAAACAGGATGTTTTCTCAATGTGTTCTGTTGCAAAATACAGTGAAATGTACCAAAGTGTACGTATCTTCCCTTTGTGCTCAATTTGAGAAAAAAAGCGCTGAAAGGCCTGGAATCCTGAACTTCAGGCACAATCCTGTCAGTTCTCGAGACACACAACATGACAGGTGATCAGCAAGCAGCCACTGTTTAACGCTCTGCCTTTGTTTCCTGGAGGACTGCCAGCTGTCATCTCTCCACTCCAAACACTCTGTTTCCCCCTCACTGTGTGAACTGGACACCCTGGTGGCAGTTTAACCTATGACCCCCACATCCCCAGGATATCTTTGGCCTCAGACTGAGTTTTTTGTGCACATTGAAATATCAACTTCCTCATGTGTTCATCTCCATGGACATGGGTGAGGAGTGGAGGCCTGGCTGAACCACAGCCGGGCCAAACCCAGAACCGCAGGAGCATCGGTGAGAGCCGGAGCTCCGCCGTCTGAAGTGTTCTGACTGGGCCCCCTGCTGTTCAGTGGATCCTTTTGATAAGAATTCCTAAATTCAATCACTGCTCTCTGTGTGTGTGTGTGTGTGTGTGTGTGTGTGTGTGTGTGTGTGTGTGTGTGTGTGTGTGTGTGTGTGTGTGTAAAGCTGTGGGTCCTATCAGGGTTGACAGAGACATGAGAAACAGGCTGAATTAATGAGGCCGAGTGAATCAGATTCAGGGAAACAGTTCAGCTTCTCAACGCTACAACTTCCACCGTTAGCTGATAAAATCTTTTCCCAGAAGTCTTTGCTTGGACAGAGAGACGTAACCGGTATTTCAGAACTCAGTCAGAGTTCCGAGAGGAAGGAGAGGGAGCACTGCTGGAAGCACTTTGACTGAACGGAGGGTGGAAGGCGGGGAACGATGAGGGCGGCGTCTCAGTGGAGCAGGAGCTTCATCAGCAGGGCTCCTGTCGCCACGGTGAAGGTTCTGTCCCAGCGGTCTGTTTGGCTCCAGCCTCACGGCCCAGTGACTACAGCCCCAGCAGCCCACTCCAGCCCCTCCAGCCCCTCCAGTCCTCCAGTCCCCCAGTCCTCCAGTCCTCCAGTCCTCCAGTCCTCCAGCCCCTCCAGTCCTCCAGTCCTCCAGTCCTCCAGTCCTCCAGCCCCTCCAGCCCCTCCAGTCCTCCAGTCCTCCAGTCCTCCAGCCCCTCCAGTCCTCCAGCCCCTCCAGCCCCTCCAGTCCTCCAGTCCTCCAGTCCTCCAGTCCTCCAGTCCTCCAGCCCCTCCAGCCCCTCCAGTCCTCCAGCCCCTCCAGCCCCTCCTGTCCCTCCAGTCCTCCAGTCCTCCAGCCCCTCCAGTCCTCCAGTCCTCCAGTCCCTCCAGTCCCCCAGTCCTCCAGTCCTCCAGTCCTCCAGTCCTCCAGCCCCCCCAGCCCCTCCAGTCCTCCAGTCCTCCAGTCCTCCAGCCCCCCCAGCCCCTCCAGCCCCTCCAGCCCCTCCAGTCCTCCACTCCTCCAGTCCTCCAGTCCTCCAGCCCCTCCAGCCCCTCCAGTCCCTCCAGTCCCTCCAGTCCTCCAGTCCTCCAGTCCTCCAGCCCCTCCTGTCTCTCCAGTCCTCCAGTCCTCCAGTCCTCCAGCCCCTCCTGTCTCTCCAGTCCTCCAGTCCTCCAGTCCTCCAGCCCCTCCAGTCCTCCAGTCCCTCCTGTCTCTCTGCCAGGAGGGAAACAGACAGAAATCCTGGTCCCAGTCCCCGGAGCACGAAGCAGCAGCAATTGAAAAATCGAACAATAATTGAGGTAATCCCGGTTTGGCCCCCGATTCATCGGCCTGAGTGTATTTCTGTCTCCAGTGATGGAATGGAGGGCCCCCCCTGATACGGCGAGCCTCGCGGCATTTTTTAATAAAGCCATGATTCAGTGGCGAACAGCGAGCGTAGAGATGACTAATTAGAGCAGGACGCTGCTGCAGCGAGGCGATTCCAGAAAACAATTCACGGCAATCAGAGGAGCCCGGACGAGGTGATGGAGCGGCTGCTGCCCGGCGCAGAGGAAATCAATAAGTTCAGTGCAGGACTCACAACCTGCCAGGACTCCGAGGCACTCACCTTAAAATCTTCTCTTCCAACAGTCCTGCAAGTGTTGTGTTAAAGAGTTTAAACACTAACTTTTTAGCAATACTGAAGCAGAAACGGATCACCATCATGACACCTGATTATCAGTACCTCTCAGAGTTTCTCCTGCTTCTCTTCAGCCCTGCAGAGTTTCACTTCATGGGAAAAACCTTTTCAACAAACTGAACTCTTCAAACTTTTCACTGAATAATTCTATAATTTTAATCAACTCTTTACTTTTATTGTAGCATAAAAAAGTTGCACAGCTGCGGTTTTACCTGCTGATATGCTCACTAATGCTTACAAGCTAAGTGTGTGATGAAGCAAAGAAAAAAGTCATTAAAATACAGTGAATAATCAAGAAGTAACTCCATATTCCTGCCAAACAAAAAAAGCTCCATTAGCATTACTAGAGCATTAAAAACCTTACATTAGGATGAAGAATTCCACTTTTTTCCCAATGCTTCTTTACACAAACTTCCATATCCTTGTCATGAAACTAAGTTTATGCTTTTACTTTGATGCTTTTTCCTCCCACTGCTCGCTCGAATGTGGCTTCAGAGAATCCAGAACTGAAGCCATCTTCAGTGGTGAAAAAGGCAATGAAGCCGTTTTTACAGAATATCAGAAGGAAGCTGTGTTTCACATGAAGTGTACTGTGAGCGTCCGTCAGCTCGTGTTTGCAGCAATGTTAAATGTAGGAGGAGGTTTGGACCCGCTGCCCCAGAACAGCTGGGTCCAGTGACTCCGGTTCTCTACAGATTGAGTCAGTCTCTGGGTCGACCCGCATGGTTCTGACAGTCCATCATCATCCAGTCTGCCCAGTTCTGGACTCCACAGGTTTCAGCGTAGTCTGAACTCACTCCAGATCTCCAGGGGTGTTTTCAGCGTTCCTCCCCCCGCCTTGCGGTGTGGACCTCCTCCATGTGCAGCTGGTCCCAGAGGGACCCGCCTGGGTGCTGAGTGTCGTCAGGATGCCTCATTTCCCCGGCTTCACAGGAGGGTTGAGTAAATCCTCAGGGGATCAGCGCTGCTTGAAAATCACAGTAATGACCGGGACCAGATGCACCTGGCTGAGCGCCGCCGTGGAGCTGCAGTCCGGGAGCTCCCTGCTACCGTTATAGTCAAGTAATGCAAAGATTTACGTAGAATCAGCCTCTGTGGAGAAAGATGCTGTGCATGATCTTCTATTTCTCTGAAGTCCTTCAGGAAGTGTTTAAGAGGCTCTCATAGTGCAGATCCATGCTGAGGTGGACTGGCATTCCCAGAGTCCCACCGGGAGGCGTCCCTCTTCAGCTGAGCCGTTCAGACTGACGTCTGACGTCTGCAGCCTTTCTTCAACGGGGGACAAATTCTCCCTCCGTCCAAGAACTCCGGAAGGATTTCCAGTTCCATCTACACTGTGTCCACAGCTCCGGGGACTTTTTTACAACCTTTGGGTCTTTGAAGACATTACGTCCTGCAAAAGTTTGGTCCAGGACGGTTTGGTCTCAACAGCCGGCAAATCAAAACAGGCAGAAGCAGAAAGTTCCGGGATGAGAAGAGGGACGTTATCAGGACAGATGAGGCGAAGCTCATGGCCTCCGGGCCTGAGAGATTCTCCTCTGACTGCTCATCTCCACAAATCATAAACACTACCACTCCGAATGTGTGGAGACCTGAATTAATTCAGTCTACAGACTGATACAGAGCTTTAGAGTGGCTGTAGGGATTACAACACCAACCTTGAAGAAAGTCATGCCCGCTTTAGTGTTGAAAGAAATAAACAGACTGGGCTCTGGAAGGCCCGCTTCGGGAGTCCATCATAAAGGCTTTCCAGCAGAAGACTGCATGTCTGTGTGGAAAGCAGGCGTGGCTGTTTGCTGTAACTCTAATTTTCAAAACTCAAAGAATAAGTTCAGTTTTTCTTCAGGTTCCAGTCCCCTCATACAGGAAGTTCTCTTCTGGTCTTAGTGGCTCAGGAAGTGACTGTGACCGTGGCATGAGCGCCTGCAGATGTTTGAAGCAGAGATACTGGAGTTCAGAATCATCTGTTGTACGTTTTGTCCTGGACACTGATTCACAGGTTTGTGTGTCTCTTTGGTGCCGCTGTGAGTTTATCATACATACTTGTGTTGTTGTTTGCTGCATTGAAGGAATCAAGACTTCGATTAGCCCCGTCCATGTCCGTATTGTCCGTTTAGTAATATCCATGCTTTTAAAGGTTAACTAATCATACTGATTTCATTCCTTCATTCCAAAATATGAAACATTCATGTTACTCTATTATTAAATACATGTTTAAAAAGAGCAGTAGTGAACCCTGCGATGCTCCAGTAGTCAGTGAGTCCTGCAGCGTCTGCTTCAACTACAGTAAAATCACCAGCTTTAATCTGAGCTTTATCGCTACAGCACCATGTGGCACTGAGTCGCTCCAAGAAACAGCTGGAGCGGTGTTTCAGCTCTAAGTTCCACCTGGGGAATGTCTGGGACCTGCAGGCCTGGTCCAGAGTCATGCTGGCCTGGTCCAGAGTCATGCTGGCCTGGTCCAGAGTCATGCTGGCCTGGTCCAGAGTCATGCTGGCCTGGTCCAGAGTCATGCAGGCCTGGTCCAGAGTCATGCAGGCCTGGTCCAGAGTCATGCAGGCCTGGTCCAGAGTCATACAGGCCTGGTCCAGAGTCATGCTGGCCTGGTCCAGAGTCATGCTGGCCTGGTCCAGAGTCATGCAGGCCTGGTCCAGAGTCATGCTGGCCTGGTGCATGAGCCGGGGGGAGAACCAGTGTGTTGCTGCTCATTGTGTAACGCCGCCGGTTCAGAACAGACCCTGAGAGATTACCATTCGTTACTGTGGAAATACTGTGCCGCTTCACACAGGAAGACACACAGTGTCAGACCTGCTTCCTGTTTCCTGCAGAGTTTATTCAATATTCCCAGAGGGAATAGCACCGGAGAGCGGACACGGACAACAGTCTGAGGTGGAACTGTAGAAACACCACAATGTCTTCTAAAACTGTACAACCATGCACCAAACACGCAAGAAATACCAGCAAAGAAAAGGGGATGAAGAGGACAGAGAGAAGGCCGCCTGCACTGCAGTCTGCTTTCAGGAATTCTGTCCACTCTTCAGATTCCAGTATTCAGTGTGTAAGACCTCAGCAGGGCAGAGGAGTGACTGTTATTTAGGCTTCAGTGTCGACACTACCTCTGTTTTCATCAGAAAAAGAGAATTATTTCCCAGAGAAGCTCAGAAAAATATCCCCACAGGGGTCTTCAGAACTTTCTGGAGGCTGAGAAGTGGAATCTTCCAGTTTTTTACCCGGCACCAGGAAGCCTTGACCTCGTTGTTGTTTCCAGATGAAGACCATCAGTAGAAATGAACCCTGGGAGTTCTGTCCTCAGAACCTCGGCAGCCGGGGGTCCAACGGCGGCCTGCAGAACCAGGAGGAACTGAAACGGCTTCCAGTGTGGAACTTTTTGAAAATGCTCCGTCTCCATGGAAACGGGGCAAAATGCAACATTTTGAAAACTCTCCAACTCCAAACAGGGAAATGCAACTTTTCTGAAGTTCTGCTACTGCGGATCACAGCCGGAGCGAAGATTCCCTCTGCACATGCAGATGGACCCGGTCCTGGTCCTGGTCCTGGTCCTGGTCCAGACTCTCCTGGTCCTGATCCTGATCCCAGTCCAGACCATCCTGGTCCTGGTCCTGGTCCTGGTCCTGATAACAGTCTAGATTCTCCTGGTCCTGGTCCTGATACCAGTCTAGATTCTCCTGGTCCTGGTCCTGGTCCTGATACCAGTCTAGATTCTCCTGGTCCTGGTCCTGGTCCTGATACCAGTCTAGATTCTCCTGGTCCTGGTCCTGGTCCTGATACCAGTCTAGATTCTCCTGGTCCTGGTCCTGATCCCAGTCCAGACCATCCTGGTCCTGGTCCGAGTTCAGACTTTCAGTGCTCCCGTGCAACACTTCTCAGACATGAGAATGGAAACCTGATGCGTTTTCAGGAGAAATGTTGAGAACGATTCCAAAAGAATTGACTGATGTTTAAAGTTAGAATACTGACAGTGAGGAACCTGTGACGATCTGGGCTTAATTACTGCAACAACTAATCCTTTAGAGGTTCACATGTAAAAAACGGGCTTAATATTAACTTAATGCTGCACACACACACACACACACCCACACACACACACACACACACACACACACAAGCACAATCCAGTCATATCTTGTAAATCCTGTAAAATACTGGGCCAAGCATGAGACCATGAATGACTTTACAAAGCCACATGTGTCTGTTTTCATTGGCGCTATTGTCCCGAGTCTGGTTTAATACTGACTGACCTCCTCCCGTGTTGGATTCCTGTTGGATTCCTGCTGGATTCATGTTGGATTCAGGTTCATGTTGGATTCCTGCTGGATTCAGGTTGGATTCAGGTTCATGTTGGATTCCTGCTGGATTCAGGTTGGATTCAGGTTCATGTTGGATTCCTGCTGGATTCAGGTTCATATGTCTCTGCAGTACCGTTCTAATGTTTGACGAGTTCTCCCATAGAACCCGTCTGGTGCCAGGCTGCCAGAGCTGCAGGACGGCATGCAGAGCCTCACTGCAGTTTTCCTGTTGCTCCTCGTCTCTCACAGTATTATTTTTAGTTCAACACCCTCAAACGCAAGCAAATCAAAGGCACTATCTATTTGCACTAGCATGCAGTTCAGCTTGCTTCTGCCAGGATCTTAGTAAATGAGTCATAAGCTGCTTTGTGTTCAGCCTGACTCTCCGGGGCGATGGGAGTCCTCCCAGAGACGATCAGCTCCTCCACTCTGGCCTCTCAGAGCTCACTCATACCACAGCGCTGAAAACTGACGGGGAGGAACGATCTGAACCACGCAGCGCGGCGTGTTTCACAGGTAATCGGTTCATACGGCTGAGCTGATGACTGAAGCTATTAGATTTTTTAAAGACATGTTTACCAGCAAACTCTGGGGAAAAAGGTTATCAATTCCACGTGGGGATTGGGACGTATGTGGAAAATGAGTTCTGACACAGATCAATGCAAACGCTGGCAGTTTATTTCACGCCGCGCTCACGCCGTCCTGGCTGCTGATTAATGGCTGACAGGTGCGTAATTAGAGGAGGCATTCCAGAGCGTGCTGGAGAGAGTGCAGATACATGTTTATCAGTCAGTGCTGTCCCAGCCGTCTCCGGCCGGTCAACAAGTTTCACTTTTTCAGTTCTCATTTCAGAAACGCTTGATTGAAAACACTTCCTGTTTCCACGGACTCCAAACGCCAGACCCCCAGAGCGCCATGAAGGCTTTTCGTCTGGAGGAGGTTGTCGAGTCGACGAGCGTTGATCTGACGGCATTATAGACCCACTGATCACTGCGTGCTGCTGAACAGTGCTCACAGGTGATGGAACCACCTGTTTCCTGAGTATCTTGCTGACTCAGCGTTTCTGAGACTCTCCGGCGCTAACTTGATTTTTGTCTTCATGAAATGACAAATCTAACTAGTATGAAAGTAGAGAGCAGCTGAAACTCTTCCCGAAGTGAACAGAGGTCAGATAGGAAACTGAAGTTATTTTAAAAACAGGGATATAACCACTGATTCATTGAACTTTTTATTTTTTTCAGTATTTCCGAGGCCATAAGATGAAAGCAGCTCAGGCAGTGGAAGAAGAGGAAGAAGAGGAGGAGGAGGTCCCGTCTCAGCAGGGCTCAGGTGAAGCTGTTAATGTGGAAGCCACAGCGGTGTGTGTGTGTGTGTGTTGAGCATCAGACTCCCCCACATTTGGATTTTTTTGTCACCCAGTTACATCCACGATCAGTTACCAGTGATCGTGGATCATGTGAGTTCTGAGCACCTCGGCTGGAACTCCTCCACCTGGACCGGCTCGGCAGGTTCAGGTGGCTCACGACTCCCGTTCTCGTCTGGACGGGAGGGAAACGGCTCCAGCGTTCAGGCCAGGCAGCACTCTGGTGTCTCTGTTCCAGCGGAGTGTCAGTGAAATAAATGCTGATGGGAGCAATTTAACATCTTCAGCATCTGACACGGAAAATGTTTGACGTTTTTATTCAGTTGTGACTTGATTGCATTCTGCTGATTTATGTTTGCATCAAGACAGCCTTCTTCCTTCTTTCTTTCTGAGAAACATGATTCCCTGTGTGTCCGTCCATGTGCCCGGCTCCATGTGGAGGGTGGGGGCTGGTCCTCCTCCGGCCCCCCCTGCTGGAGCGGCCGAGCGCTGCGCCTCCGGGCGCCGGGTGACATTTATCTCGGTTAGTGTCAGAGCTGAGCAGAGGCTGAGATTTCCTCGCGGTCACTTCAAACAACAACATTAGGGACGCCGGCCGGCGTCTGCAAGGGCACCAAAGTTTGTTCTGAAGTCGCAGCGCAAACACACAGACACACACACACAGACACACACACACACACACACACACACACACACACACACGGCCGACCGCACGCCTCCAACACACCCTGGCTCCGGGCCGGCGGCGCCGCAGCCCCCGGTCACTGAGTCAGAGGACAGGCAGGCCGAGCTGCCTTCAGACCGGTGCCCAGCAGAAAATACCAAACTGTGAGTGTGTGGAGTGTGTGTGGAGCGCTGTGGGCGAGAGAGGCTGTTTTCTCTCTGTGCAGGATGATGAGGCGATGGAGAATTGTGCAAATGTGTAAAGAGAAAAGTGAGTTCCAGAGATTACACAGGATTAAGACGGGAGCGGCGCTGCATGCGGGACTCCTCGGGCTCCTTGTTCCCAGTTTAGAGCTGCTCTCCAGACGCCTCCGGGCGCCGCTCTCCCTTCCAGCGCCGCTCTCAGCAGGCCGCCCTCTCACGCCGTGCACCGGCTGTGACCCGGAAGGAATCAGGCTCCTTTCACACTGTGAACAGTGACGATGGAGGGGAAAGGCGCTGGCAGACGGTGGGGAGGAACTCTGAAACCCATTCCCGCATCCACCGCTCCGGTGTCGGGGAGCAGACTGTTCCCACGGAGACCACCGTACCAGAGACCACCGTACCAGAGACCACCGTACCAGAGACCACTGTACCAGAGACCACCGTACCAGAGACCACTGTACCAGAGACCACCGTACCAGAGACCACGTACCAGAGACCACCGTCCAGAGACCACCGTCCAGAGACCACGTACCAGAGACCACCGTCCAGAGACCACCGTCCAGAGACCACCGTCCAGAGACCACCGTACCAGAGACCACGTACCAGAGATCACCGTACCAGAGACCACCGTCCAGAGACCACCATCCAGAGACCACCATCCAGAGACCACCGTACCAGAGACCACCATCCAGAGACCACTGTACCAGAGACCACTGTACCAGAGACCACGTACCAGAGACCACCGTACCAGAGACCACCGTCCAGAGACCACCATCCAGAGACCACCGTACCAGAGACCACCGTCCAGAGACCACCGTCCAGAGACCACCGTACCAGAGACCACCATACCAGAGACCGCCGTACCAGAGACCACCATCCAGAGACCACTGTACCAGAGACCACTGTACCAGAGACCACGTACCAGAGACCACCGTACCAGAGACCACCGTCCAGAAATCACCGTCCAGAGACCACCGTACCAGAGACCACTGTACCAGAGACCACCATCCAGAGACCACCATCCAGAGACCACATACCAGAGACCACCGTACCAGAGACCACCGTCCAGAGACCACATACCAGAGACCACTGTACCAGAGACCACCGTCCAGAGACCACCGTACCAGAGACCACTGTACCAGAGACCACCATCCAGAGACCACATACCAGAGACCACCGTACCAGAGACCACCGTCCAGAGACCACATACCAGAGACCACTGTACCAGAGACCACGTACCAGAGACCACCGTACCAGAGACCACCGTACCAGAGACCACTGTACCAGAGACCACCGTACCAGAGACCACTGTACCAGAGACCACCGTACCAGAGACCACGTACCAGAGACCACCGTACCAGAGACCACCGTACCAGAGACCACTGTACCAGAGACCACCGTACCAGAGACCACTGTACCAGAGACCACCGTACCAGAGACCACCGTATCAGAGACCACCGTACCAGTTTACTGTAGGCTTTACAAGGCGCACAAAAGGATTTGTCGCTTTGGGAGAGATTTAAGCAGCCAGTGAGTCCCCCTCAGCCGAGCCTTGGAGAGTCTTTACGGATCGTTCTCCTGTCATTTAATTGCAGCACATTTCCTCCTGCTGTAAAATGTTCTGGTCTTTACATCCTGAGTGTTTTTTAGAGAGCAGTGACCGTATCAGTGAACTCCCTGAGCAGGAAACCAGCCAGGCTCTGTTTGTGTTTGCTGGTAATCTGTTTTGTCCCAACTCTACAGAGGCAGTTGAACAGATGGAGGCTCAGACTGTGTTTCAGGTGAAAAAACAGGTCTGCGTTTGCGTGTCAGAGAAGTTTTCCGTTTACACCACTACATTTTGAAAACATGGAAATACTGATGAAGATGTCGTTTTCATGTAAGGCCACTAGTGGGTGCCGCTGTTGTGTTGCTCAGTATGTTCCGGTACTTGACAGAACCATTTTCTCTGACAGTGGTTGAGGGTAGCACTGAAAGAACCGGACCCAGGACGGCGTTTCGGAGCCCCTCTGCCACCGTACCTGCTGCTTCCTCTCAGCAGGGAGTCCTTCCTCCCATCATCTATGCAGCTTGCCATAAAGTGCCCACCGTCTCCCAGTCTGGAAGTTTTATGTCCAGCAGCAGATCGACTGAGCTGATTCCACTCGTTCAGTCCTGAAGAACTCAGGAACTACTTCAGTGTTTAGGAACAGAATAATCCACATGTACAAGACAGATGTGTGTAGCAACAAGCTAGCATGTCAATCAAACTAATCTGAAATGTAACTGACCAACATTTTCTGTGTTCAGCCGGCACCGCTAAGCCGTACGCAGTGTGTGTTGTGGAATGTTGTGAAGCGGAGTTCGACTAGACTCTGCAGAGAAGACCAGGACCAGTCACGTGACCGAGAAGAGGCCAGCAGGTCTGAGTAGAACGCAGCCTAGTCGCTCTTTTTCTGGTGTTTCTCAGTCCGACGGAAGCAACAACCCCCAGAACAACAGCCGATGTCTTTTCTTTTCATCTAGTTTAGTTTTTGAAGCCGCATAATTTCATCTAATGTCTGAGCAGTTCAAGGAAGTTTTCAGTCTATACATTCCATGTCGACAGACTCAACAAAATAACTTTGACACATAAGGCGCAGAAAAACAGAAAGAGCGATACATCCAGTCTGCATGTTAATCAGAGTGTACAGCAGCTGAATTCACCGCTGTCAGTAGAGTCTGAAGCAAAACTGATGAAACGGTTTGATGCTCCTGAAATGGCAGATCGCAGCCTGGAGTCCAGTGAGGACTCAGAAAACATCTGTTCAAGACAAAAGATAATCAACAACCTGCCCTCATCATCTGTCCGTTGGATCAGTTTTAATGGCGATCGCCCCAGAAGTCATCCTGAAGTGCTGTTTAGTCCGCTGTGAAGCAGGATATTGACTGAATATTGGAGTCTGGCGGCGTCCGGAGGCCGCCTCCTGCTGTGAACCGCCTGCTTCCTGTTCGCCGGTCTCTCTGCTGCAGCCCGCCTGTCAGGCGCTGCTCGTTCTGCAGATCTGGTCATAAAGCTTCAGGGCCTGACGGCTGGACTCATGCACCGGGATGCAGGCTGTGACCAAAACATCGTTTCTGTCATCTCCCATGAGCTGCTGCCGTCCACCAGGCCAGGCTCACAGGAGGCTGGAGAAGCGCTCCGTTCTGGTAGATTCAGCAAAACCATGGTGAGACCCAACCTGACACAAAGATCATCCTCAAGATCCAGACAGCTGGTTAGGAAGTGGAAAAGCTTCTGAGCCGTCGATGAACAGACTTCCTGCTGCTAAAATGGTTAGGATGATAATATTAAAGGCACAGAAATATTTGAGTGAATATGAATGAAAGCGTAAAGCTGGTAGAGGCCAGACTGCTGAAATACTGTCCTGTTTCCACAAACCTTCTGTTTCCTGCTGCCTGCAGGCCTGAGTGACTCAACTTATGGTTGAAGATTTAAACTCCATCTCGCCTCAACAACCAGCCTCTGACACACTGCCGACTCTTCTTTTCCACACATGCAAGCCCAACAGAGAAATGCCCAGACTCAGACGGGACGGTGGCTTCCTCTCCACTCCGCCACACTGCCGCCGCCGTCCATCAGCAGAGCTGCTGCTCCTGCTGTGGCGCTCATGCTCAGGGAAACACCAGTCGGAACGTCTTCAAAAGGGTCCGGAGCTGCAGTGAAGCTGAAAGCAAATAGACCAGGGGTGGAGTCAGATGGAGGTCAGGGGTGGGGCCAGATGGAGGTCAGGGGTGGGGTCTGATGGAGGTCAGGGTGGGGTCTGATGGAGGTCAGGGTGGGGTCTGATGGAGGTCAGGGGTGGGGTCTGATGGAGGTCAGGGGTGGGGCCTGATGGAGGTCAGGGGTGGGGTCTGATGGAGGTCAGGGGTGGGCCTGATGGAGGTGAGGGGTGGGGTCTGATGGAGGTCAGGGTGGGGTCTGATGGAGGTCAGGGTGGGGTCTGATGGAGGTCAGGGGTGGGGTCTGATGGAGGTCAGGGGTGGGGCCTGATGGAGGTCAGGGGTGGGGTCTGATGGAGGTCAGGGGTGGGCCTGATGGAGGTGAGGGGTGGGGTCTGATGGAGGTCAGGGTGGGGTCTGATGGAGGTCAGGGGTTGGCCTGATGGAGGTGAGGAGTGGGGCCTGATGGAGGTGAGGGGTGGGGTCTGATGGAGGTCAGGGGTGGGGCCTGATGGAGGTCAGGGGTGGGGTCTGATGGAGGTCAGGGGTGGGGTCAGATGGAGGTGAGGGGCAGGGCCTGATGGAGGTCAGGGTGGGGCCTGATGGAGGTGAGGGGTGGGGCCTGATGGAGGTCAGGGGTGGGGCCTGATGGAGGTCAGGGGTGGGGTCTGATGGAGGTCAGGGGTGGGGCCTGATGGAGGTCAGGGGTGGGGCCTGATGGAGGTCAGGGGTGGGGCCTGATGGAGGTCAGGGGCGGAGCCTGATCTGCCCCTCTGGAGGCTGGTGGGGGTTTCGGGGTTCGAGCTCCTGGGTGCGACTCTTAAAACTCCCGCAACACGTCAGGTTTGGAGATGAGAGAAAAGATGTGCTGCCCTCGTAAAAAGAGAGCACTCAGACCAGGGAAAAGTTTTCCCGTCATTACCCAGCAGCGCTCAGGACGTCAGCTTCCTGATAAGGTCTTCAGCAAGACTCTCCTGTTATTTATGTCTGTTATGAAAGTGACTGAGATTATATAAAAAGAGTGGTGGTTAAACCAAAGCTCTCCGTTTTAAAGATTCACACTATATCAAAAAGTTCCGAGTCCATTTCAGGGGTCTAAGTGCACCTCTGCTAATTTAATGACAGATCATTTGAGTGCAAAGTCCTTGACTGGGTGTGGAGATGTGCTGCTTCGCCTCTTCATTAATCACAGAGCATCAGTGGAACCCCTCAGTGTCTTTGAGGACGGCTGCCCTCGGAGGAACAACTCCGACAAACAGCTGCAGAAAACGACTGTCAGCTCAGCAGGGAGCATGGCGTCTCAAGGTCAGCCTGAGAGGGACATGATAACCACGTGGACACCACATGCTCTGGAACCTTAAAGTACCGCCTGCATTCAGCTCCAGTTGGCACGCCAGCCTGCTGTGCCTGAGCTCAGTCAGTAGCTCTGCACAGCGTTCTAATAAATAATATAATAAGAATGAGGGCGTCCCGACTGCCCGCCCCCTTTCTCCGGGTTTCAGAGTTTTAGCAGCCTGGCCTCACAGTAAGACGTCGTCGGGTCACAGTTACTGGATTCAGATTCCAGCAGGGCTTCTGTCTGTCTGCATGTTCTTCCCATGCACTCATGGCCTTCTCCTGGATGCTCTCGTTCCTCCCACAGTCCAAAACCCTGCATGCTGGGAAACCTGGTGACCCCAGACTGAGCCTCGGTGTGCCCGTGAGTGTGTGTGGTGGGCTGGAGATCTGGCCTGGTGTGTGTCCTGCCTGAACAGACTGAAGGAATGCAGGAGATGATGGACTGACGGACGCTTTCACCTGGGTAACCTTTCTGCTTCTGGATGAGACTGTTCACTGAACCCGTGGTTTGTGGAGGCTGATGAAGCCACATGTGGCTCTTTAGGCCCTCTGGAGTGGCTCCATGAAGCCTTCACCGCACTCAGTAAGCATTTCACTTATTTCTACTGTGAACACAGCAGAGACATTCTCAGAACGACTCTTAACTGTTGGCTACAAACGGATTAAACCAAAGTAAACTGGGGGAAAATATGGGAAATCATAAGAAATCAGGAGGAAAACATTCTGAAATGGCTTAAAACACTAACGAGGAGGATTTAACAAGAAAAAGAAACAAGGGAAGGAAAACCTTTCAGCTTAAGAAGAGCCCAAATGCTTCAAACACCTGTAATGTCCAAATTATCTCCAAAAAAATGCTGAAAAGCAGTGAAACTGCTAAAATCAGGTGTCATAAATGTACAGCACAAAAGTGTTTTTTTTGACGTCAGAACTATAAATGAAGCCTCCTGAGCGACGTCAGTCTCATTAGATTGATCCCCGAAGGGAAACACGACCACATCTATTCATACATCCCACCAGACGAGGCTGAGCTGCACGCAGGACCACCACGCTCCAGTCGCCACGCCGAGGTCCGTCCCTGAACAGCCTCCCACTGTCCACACACCACTCTGAAGGTGGGTGTGGGTGTGTGAGTGTGTGTGTGTGGACAGTGGAGGTAATGAAATTTCTCGCTGATGTGTATGAGTTCTTGCTCCTGGCTTTTCTTTTCAAACACATATTTCTCGAAAGCAACACAGCATCTGGCAGAAGATGAAGCGCTGATTGCCGATGGGGAACAGAGGAAGAGAATAAAGGAGGAAAGTGGGGCAAAGGGATTGGAAAGGAAAACACTGCATTAATCAGCTGGCAGTGGTTTTGGACCGGCGCACGCCGTGGACTGCAGTGGAACTTTGAATTAGTCGGAGGACTCGGCTGATTCCAGCTGGCCTACTTTACACGGCAGCACTCAGACCTGTTGGGGGGGAGGGGTTCTCTCAGCCGGCGCTCAGTGCTGCCTCCTGTTGGGGGGGTTCTCTCAGCCGGCACTCAGTGCTGCCTCCTGGAAACCTCCTCGCTGAAGCTCCATCCCTCCTCCCCTCTGGTGCCTGAACCTGGTAGAGCTTCGGCAGTCAGTCCGCTGGAGGTGTGGCTGGTTCCTCTCATCACAGCTGCAGGGTTTCAGGATGAAACGCTGAAGGACGGATGAACTGGAAGCGTCCTTAAGAAGGCTTTTTATTGGGCTCATTAGAAGTTGATTTATATTATTTGGATTTTTATTAAATTATGTTGCTGAGCTTTCAGTTTGAATGAACTCACAATCCTGCAGTGTCCTCTTCCTGCAGGGTCCTGTTCCTGCAGGGTCCAGTTCCTGCAGGGTCCTCTTCCTGCAGGGTCCTCATCCTGCAGGGTCCTGTTCCTGCAGGGTCCTGTTCCTGCAGTGTCCTCTTCCTGCAGGGTCCTCTTCCTGCTGCCTTTGTCTTTGTTCATCTGGTACAGTTGTGTGATTATGGCCTGTTGTTATTAAGAACATACGAGTTGAGCAGGTTTGACACTGGTTTAGACTGAAAACAGAGTCAGATCTGGCAACCCTGAACGTGAGCGGTCCGTTCTGGTAAAGATTGCGCGGTACGTTTGGAGACAGAAACCTTTTCATACTTCATAGAGATAGAAACATAGAGCTGTCATCCTTCGTTACAAACAACAGTGGAAAAACTCTAGTTTCTCCATCTTCCTCTAAAGTTCTAAAGAGACTCGCAGGATGAAATTGTACAAGATTTACAGATTATGAGCTGAACTCCATTCAGTGCAAACCGCAATTTTACTTTGACAGAATTTTATTTTGCAAATAAGTGTAACGGAGTTTGTGTTTCCTCCAGACTTACGTCGCAGAGATGTCAAACAGTTCAGTTCAGAACCACATACAGCGTCGTGTTATCTTGAGTGGGCTGGACTGATGAAATGAAGCCGCCATAACCTTCAAATTTAAGACGTCGGTTATTACCAAAAATGACTCCAATTTCAACCTGAAGCTAATTTTAATGATGCTTTCTGCTGCCACATGTAATGAAACATCCAATAAACACAATTCAAAGTCCAAAAAAATTGAAATTGTGAGTTGATGTGGCCATATTGACGTCTCTTGTGCGCCGTTTGTGGCCCACCAGCCTTATGGTTGACAACCCTGACATTCGCTACCAACTCAACGTTTTGAGACGATGAATTATTTTCTTGATATTCTGGGCAGGACTGGTTAAAGCCAGACGCCCAGCAGCCTCTGGACTCCCGGGCTGGTTGTGACCAGGTGAGGAGGGTGGACTGCTGGTTCAGGGAGGTTCAGGGAGCTTAATCCACAGCAGTGACTAACCCAGCTGGGCTGACTGGCTCTTGTTCACATATATTGAAGACAAAACAAGGAAGATTTATCTCATGGACGTAAAACTGAGCCACAGTGTGATATGTAGTTTAGTTTAGTTTAGTTTATTTAGTTTACTTTATTTAGCACATACAATAAAATATATCACATAAACAAGTGCAGATTAAAAGAAACAGTGCAGGGAGGAACGAGCAAGCCAAAAGGCTTATGAAGAGCCCCCACCTAATAAAATTATACAGATATCGTTAAAATGAAAATAAAATAAAATAAAATAAAATAAAATACAAAACACGACAAAAAAAGCATCATAAACTTTCATGCAAAACATAAAAGAAAGAAAAGAAAAAAGACAAAAGAAATGTGGTACCAACTGTTCCAAACTTTGACACCTCTACACCTAAACAAAAACTGGCTTCTAGATTTAAAGGGCAACTCTGGTTTTTTGACGCCTGGACCTTATTTCTAGGTGAGTCATGCTCAGATACTCACTCAGACAAACATGGTGCAGCTCGGAGTCCAGAAGTTATTTAGATCTAACCGATTTAGCGGGGGCCACGGCAGGGGAGCTTCAGCGCGGGACATCATCTCTGCAAAGTCGCTCATTTCGGCTATATTTCTTCATCCATCGCCAGTGTTATCATAAAGTCAGCTCGTCTACCGTCTTCAGGTGGGTCAGCTGACAGTTTTCGCTAACTTAGCCACAATTAGCTGGGATGGGAACGTTGCAGCTCCTCTCCCCAGCAGAGATACACTCTGAGTCGGCCTCGGCTGTCACGGCGCCCGGGCGTCTGACTCGCCGGGAGGTTGTGTAGCTCCGGTGCCCAGCGGAGGCGCACTGTGCGCGGGCTGCGGGGCGCTCCTGGAAGTCTCTCCTCACCGAGAGTCTCTGGAGGTCTCCAAGCCGGGCAAGGAGCGCTGTGCGCGGGCCGCGGGGCGGCTGACGGGAGAGGCTCCAGCATCCCAGCTAATTGTGGCTAAGCTAGCACGGTGTCAGAGAAGAGCGAAGCGCAGCAGATCCCATCAGAGCAGATCCCATCAGAGCAGAGCAGAGCAGAGCCAACTCAGAGTGCCTCTCTGCTGGGGAGAGGAGCTCCGCGATGTTCCCATCCCAGCTAATTGTGGCTAAGTTAGCGAAAACTGTCAGCTGACCCACCTGAAGACGGTAGACCAGCTGACTTTATGATAACACTGGAGATGGATGAAGAAATAGAGCCGAAATGAGCGATTTTGCAGAGACTGTCCCGCGCTGAAGCTCCCCTGCCGTGGCCCCCGCTAAATCGGTTAGATCTAAATAACTTCTGGACTCTGAGCTGCACCATGTTTGTCTGAGTGAGTATCTGAGCATGACACACCTAGAAATAAGGTCCAGGCGTCAAAAAACAGGAGTTGCCCTTTAAGACATTTGGGTGGATGGAGAGCTGAGGCCTGTCATGTTTAGTAGGAATGAAAATGAGAATTTGCTGCAAAGTATGTCCTAAAATGTTCAGGGATCTTTTCTTCTGAAGAAAATATCTTGTACATAAAAATGCATGTTTGATAACTGTTGATATCATAAATAGTGAGAATCTGGAGATTTTTAAATAAGGGAGCAGCAGTAGCGTCCCAAACAGATCGAGATGCAAGTCTAACAAAACGATTCTGGAGAATTAAGATTTTTTTAAGAGTGGTTGTAAATGTACTCCCCCAAACAATATTGTAATATGAAAGATGAGGATAGATTAGACTGTAATAAAGAGTAGGAAGACACTGTTTACTAACAAGGTGGCTAACTGAAGGAGTGTCAGAAAAGTTCCCACAGGGAGAACTGGCTCGTGGCGGCCAAGCGTTCATAGTGACGTCGCTTTTTGATCCTTGGATGTCGGCTCTTCCTGTCATTGAGAAGCAGAATTCACCAAGCGTTGGATTGTTCTCCACTAATAGGGAACGTGAGCTGGTTTAGACCGTCGTGAGACAGGTTAGTTTGACCCTGCTGATGATGTGTTGTTGCAGTAGTAATGCTAACTTTGATAAACATGTGTGCAGCTCCAGGAAGTCCCCTGTTTGAACCCGTACTGTACATCCCAGCAGCGCCGCCAGCTTTGGTTGATAAATTCCTCACATTTCCACTCAGGGTAAAATCCTCTGGCTCGGGACCAGGACCGGGACCAGGACCGGGACCGGGACCGGGTACCAGGCGGCGCTCTGCCCAGGCTTATCGGCAGAGCCAGGAAACCCCTGCAGATATGAGCAGGGATAATGGTTTTCTTACCTCCAGCGCCAGACCTGGAATCATCGGATTCACGTCACATGTGTGAGATTTGGAAGGGAGAGCATGTTGTGGCCCTCCAGCAGTCCTCTTGGCTCGTCTGAACAGATTGTGTCTTTAATGATTAGCCAATCAAGCAGACACCATGTTTACTTCACACTCCAATGGATGAATCAGAAAGTATTAATATCCCCAGGAGAAGCTTCTAGTATTCGTTCCCCCTGAAGTGTTAATCTCCTGTATGTGTAATCTATAAATAAGTGAACGTTTAGTGTGATTTCTGTATGAAGGCAGATTTTCTGGAACACGAGCAGACAGCTGGGCTTCAGAAGCGCAGTCTGACTGCATTTGGCTGCAGTGGAACATCCATAAAGCGGGATGAAATCAGCGGGTTTAAATCAGTCCGCCGCTGCAGCGCTTCACTGCAGCGCTTCACTGCAACGCTTCACTGCAGCGCCGCTTCACTGCAGCGCCGCTTCACTGCAGCGCCGCGCTTCACTGCAGCTTCACTGCAGCGCTGCTTCACTGCAGCGCTGCTTCACTGCAGCGCTGCTTCACTGCAGCTTCACTGCAGCGCCGCTTCACTGCAGCTTCACTGCAGCTTCACTGCAGCGCCGCTTCACTGCAGCGGCCCTCAGTCACATCCAGAGCTGCTCTTCAACCGGCCCGGAGGATGAAAGTGAAACAGCAAGTCAGGTCAAACACAAGCATTGTAAAGTTACAATCTTAAATGTCAGCTGAGCAAATTCACACTCGCAGCTTTTTCATCCGAGTCTTTGAAATGGATGATGGGAGCTGCAGCTTCATTCTCCGTTCGACTCCAGTGAAACAGATACGAAGTGATGAGGATTCTCCAAACAACGCTCTGAATGCTGGTTCCTTCTTCTTTTACACATTTTAAACGGATTTTTATAATAAATGCGAGTCGAGAAGCTTCTCCTGGTTGTTTCACTGTACACTTCAAAATGAATGAATATCAACATAGAAACAGAGACGACAATAAAAACTCATCAATAAGCGAAGATCCACTGAGAAGTTTTTTAATAAACTTTCTGAGATGTGAAATATATCATGTTGGTCTGTTTGGCCATTTCTTACTGTTATAAACAAGCATAAATGAGAAATTAAAAATAAGTGAGCCTTTCCAACACTGACGGCTGAATCAGAGTCGTTTCACTGGGCGAGTAAAAAAGAGACAAAACTGTCTCCTGATGAATAAAAGTCAGTGTGTTCAAAGTTATACTGAGCCTTCTGCTCAGTCGGTCCAGTTCCTGATCCTGTTTCTTTCAGCGGTGATTCAGTCAGACTGGCTGTCAGCCTTCGTGATGGAGATCGTTCAGTTGTTGTGTTGATGTGTGAGTTTCCCTCCGTAACGCTGCAGACACATATTTTTAAATATGTAGATTTGATCTGAACAGCCTCTCACAGCTTTTATATTATAATAGTTTAGTAGCAATACAGCAGAAGGGCGTGCAGTGGGTGGACCGGTGAACCGGAGGGACAGGTTCTGTTGTAATTATTGTTCAGACGTGAATCTGGATCATCTCACTTCACTGGCTTCTGGACAAACCCGAGCTGAACTCACCTCCCGGCTCATTACCGGCCCGCCTGCTGCTTCCAGAGGGGCCGAGGCCCCGGCTCCGCCTGCTGATCATGTATTCCTCCCTCTGATAATGCAGCGCTCGCTTCTCGGCCTCTTATCCAGATTGCAGCTGGCTGTAAAGCGCTGGCCGTCTGCCACACCCACTCGCTTGTAGATTTATGCTGCATGCCCGTGAAAAGAACTCCAGTGTTGGATTGGCCTGACCTGCACGTCCTCTGAAAGCTGTCAGCCGTCATCCCGCTCCAGCTTCAGCTTCATTTCAGAGTAAAATATGTTCCAGGCCTCCTCTTAAACAGTCCGTCAGTGTGCACTTCTTCTCCTTTCAGCCTCTTCTTCACCACGATGGACCGAAACCACGACTGCATCACTGCAGACGCTGCTCCACCCTCCTGTCGGTCTGACCTCCATCCTTCCTCCACCCGAGAACAAAACCCCAAGATACCTAAACTCCTCCAGCTGGACCAGAGTCTCTCCACCGGCCTGGAGAGGCCAGACCGCCGTCTCCTGGTCCAGGACCAGGGCCTCGGATCTGGAGGCGCTGATCCTCATCTCCATCACTTCACACTCGGCTGCAAACAGCCCCAGTGCATGATGGTCCAGGTTCCATGGAGCCAACAGGACGACATCATCTGCAAAAAGCAGAGACGAAACCCTGCTTGACTTTTCCGTCTTCTTCTCCTTGGTAATGCTGTTAATCATCAGAATTTAATTCAAACATCAGCTGGATTAAACTGTGCGACATGAAGATTTCCTGACAGATCAGAACTGAACCTCATCCTGGCTCTCAGTTGGCCGCTGCATAAGACACCATCTGCCTTTTCATAGAACCAGAACTCATTACTGCCTCTGCTGTAGACAGTCCACATGCTGACATGTCCAGTCCGTGCGCTCTCATTAATGCTGTGCACGTGAACCATCCTTCTGAGATGCTTCTTCATTCTCATTGTTCACCTGTGTAGCAAATGACATGAGATCCAGCTGTTTTCTTTTTGTAATTCAAATTTTTATGGAACAGAAAATCAGAAAATGAATGAGGCTGAGACGACGACCTCACATCTGAAGAATAAGGTCCAGCTGAAGTCGGCCTCAGCCCATGCAGAGCAGACCGCTGTAACGCCATCTGATAACAGTCTGTGTAAATATGCAGACTCGGGAAGTCCTGGACACTGTCCGGTGAGACCTCCTCATTAGGCCTATCTGTTCAGCACATCCCACAAATGCTGGACTGGACTGAGACCTGGGGACCCTGAAGCTGAATTCAGGCTTTGCTTCATGATTCAGATGAAAACACAAAACCTTCGTCCGTTTTAGGTGTTGTTTTCAGTGCTGGTCGGAGGCACTGAAAAGGCAACTTTCTGAAGACTGTGTACAAGATCAAGAATGCTCTGGCTCAGTGTAAACGGAGGAAAACTCAACTTTTTCACAACACTGCTACTGAGCATGTGCACTGAGGTCGGAGGAAATACTTCCTCTGCAGCTGATGACGAGACTCAACCATCAAATCGGACTGATTTAATTAGATTTTTAAAGCAACATACCACCAGAAACAGCCACTTGATGTAGTTGAGAAAGCGAGACCCTTGAGGACGATACACCCGTTCCTGCATAAATTCCATTAAAGACGTAAATCTGCAGCGGTGAAGCCAAGATTCAGCATCAGATCTACTCTGTGGTTCTCTGGGAATTTCACCAAGGGATTGAGGTTTTCTCAAATTATTACACCTTTAATGGCACAGATTAATTCTTCAGATTAGGCTGGAGACGTGGTTTCCATCGGAAATAATCTTAATTAGCTAAACCCTCAGCCTCTTCTCTGTGGCGTCCCTGCGGTGCCCCCTGGGAGGGTGGCCGGGTAAACACTGCTCATGTTCATTTGCTGGATTGGGATGTAGTTTATCTCTCTTTGTTGTATCTATAACCAACAAAAGAGAGATGATCGCTCTCCCAACCGAGCCACCAGCTGCCAAACAGAACCAACCCAAACATTTAAACAACTAAAGCATTCCTTCTATTATTTAGTGGCAGCATTTAATCTGTTGACAGCTGCCACTTAAACAACATTAATGTGAACACAGTGCGGCACAGCTTTTACCCCGCTCTGCTGCACATGCTTGATATTCTGTAACATTAGCGAGGCTGTTTTCTCCCTCATTTATCATTCTCCAGTCTTCAGCTTACACTGTCATTTATCATTCAGTGAGTGGAGAGGAAGGACTCCTCGTTCTCCATCTTGTTCCATTACAGCAGAATGTGCTGGCGATAATTTAGCATTAATGAGCGTGTGTGTGTGTGTGTGTGTGTGTGAGTGTGTGTGTGTGTGTGTGTAAACGTCTGTCTTCTCGTGTTCCTGTGAGCCCAGCTTCCTCTTGTGTGTTTGTTGGTGTGTTTCCGAGCACGAAGCAAACAGCTAATGAAGGACTTGTGGTTCTGGGCTGCGGTTCCGCCTCACTGTGAGTAAAGCTCAGCTGGCAGCAGCGCTGTGGAGAAGTGACAGCCAGCCTTAAAGGAGATATCCATAGGTTGCCTCTACATTTAGCCTGGAATCTAAAAGCCAGAAACATAAACAGCACTAACATTTCCAGTAAATGACTCGAGCTAAACCGCGTTAGGCTTTGAAAAATGCATGAGCTCCCTGTCCGGATCATTTATAAGTATCAGTGTAAATTTGTAGTAACGTATGGCTCTAATGCACGTCGCATACGGTTCTAATGAAGGCAATTGAATGTGCCTGCTGGCCTTCAGATGCTATCGGCCGCAGCATTACTTCTCATTCTGCCCCAGTATACATTTTAATGGAGCAGCCAATTAACTTGCACTTCTTATCAATGCGAGTTCCTTGCTGCAGATAGCCAGGCGTATTTCTCCAGGCAAGTATATGCACATCGCGGGGCTGCCGGGTTCACACATTGTCATATCTGTACAATGAGCAATAGCCAAGCTAAATGGGGATTACTCCGGGTAATGCTTCAGGGCTGAAACTGGACTTCAGCCAAAAACCTGGAGGAGACGGTAGATCCACACTGCTGAAGGCCCGAGGTCTGAAGTTCTTCTCTGCATTTGCGCTGTGGAGTGACCCTGAGCTGCAGCCGAGGACTGCATTGTTTCTGTCATTTGAAAACTGGAGCTTTAAAAGTTTTCACAGCGTGTCTGAGGCCACGAATGAAAACACATCGTTTCAGAAAAGTTCTGCATTTACATGGGAACGATGGGATACGATGTCCGTTAACAGTCTGCATGTTAACCATCAGTTCATCATGTTCATTTGCGCTGACCCGGATGGTTTGTGTCTTCCTGTCTGCTCAGGTGTGCCGCTCACCTGCCTATAACCCTGTACTCTTCAATTTCACCCTTTACTCACAAACTGAGGGTGTTGGTGCATCGCAGCAGCATTTTAGAAAAGTTCCTCTACTTCCACAGAGGCCCAGTGCAGCATGTGACGATGTGTCGAGAAGAAACCGAGACGATATTCCTCATTCAGGGAAAAGCTGGCGCCTCAGGGCAGAAGCCTATCAGACCCACCATCAGACCGCCGAGATATCCCAGCTTCTCCCAGTGACCTGTGGGGGGCAGTAGTGTGTCTTTACTACATGTAGTCAGCCAGAAACTGACAAGGAGAGGAGCGGCGGCGGCCGTGGGGGGGCCGCTGAGGTGGGGGTGGCGGCCGTGGGGGGGCCACTGAGGTTGGGTTGGTGGCCGTGGGGGGGGGCCGCTGAGGTGGGGGCCGCGGCCGGCACATCCAGAATGACATTAGAGTCTTAATATATAAGCATATACGCCCACGGGGGTGTGAATGTGGGTGAGTGTGTGTGTGTGTGTTAATATACGCCCACGGGGGTGTGAATGTGAGTGAGTGTGTGTGTGTACCTTGTGATAGACTGCCATGATTTGTGGTGTGTGTCATTTGCTTGCTGGGATCAGCTGCACCGCGGCGTGACCTTAAATCTCAGAATATGGACGGACGGATGGGCAGAGGCTGGCAGAGGGAAGATTGACTGACAGCTTGAAAATTGCAATTCTGTGTCTCTGAACACCACCGACAGGCAGCTTCTGCTTTATCCAGATTAGCTGTTCTACTATTAATTGACTGACAGATCATGTATGAAGAAGCAGATCATCTTGGCAGAGAATAGTCCGCAGAGATTCCTGAGGGAGTGGGTACGCCCACTGCCGTGAACGCAGGAGCTGGAGTGATATTAGCTCCTATAAAGACTGAAATCTTACATCTTCTGGTAAAGAACTTATCAAATTTATCTCATTTCAATCACAAACCTGGGAAGCAAAGATGTCCAGGAGAGCTTCACAGATCCAGCAGGTCTGGAGTCCAGCCTGGCAGGAGAACCAGGCTATTCACTGACTCTCTCTCCGCCTGCTCCAGCACTGAGGATGCACTTTTCCATTTCATAGTTTTCTTGGTTGCCAGGGGTCAGTCTGCGTCTCTTGTGCTTTCTGGGAAAGTGTGTCTCATGCTTCAGGCTCCTGATTGGACGGATGTTTCCCAGGTGTGTCTGAGTGTGTGACTGTGGTCACCTGGTGGTTTGGTATTTGATGGGCTGGTCTGCTGTGCTCTGGTCTGTCCGTCCGCCTGAGGTACTGCCGCTCAGTGTGGAGCAGGCAGTGGCATCATTATGGCTGCTTCATTGTTATCATGATGTTTTTCAATGTGGAATCTCAAAAAAAATTAGTCAAGCGTAAAAAATTCATTTTTTTCCTCTACTTTATCAGAATGTTCTCAGGCATCTTAAAATTCAGTGTTTCTGACACTGGAACTATATTCTGTCAGGTCTTTGCTATCAGTTGAGACAATATTATGCATATTGTCTCAATAATTGTGGAGATATTGTTGATTTAAAATGGATAGGCGTTATTAGGCAAACATTGCCTCCAAAAAGCCGAGGGTTCAACAGGTTAAGACTTAAAAACCATCTCACTGAAAGCAGTGACGGAGCCAATCGTCAGGAGCAGGGAGAGATCATTAGAACACGCTTCAATCAGGAGTCGGCCACAGTCAGTCCATGTGGGGTGACGCTGCCGTCTGTTTTAAACTAACGGATGATTTAACAAACTAAAGAGTCCAAAATAATGAGAGTTGCAGTTGCATGAGTGTGAGCAGTAAAAACTGTCGTCTTCCACACCCAAACTCATCAGAGCTCCCAGTCACCGCCGAACACACCCGGTGTGCCTCCATACTGCCAAGTACACACAAGTGATGAAGCCAACATGCCTGGCTGGTTTTGTCGGCAGCTCTTGAACCTTCCCAAATCCAGGCAGAGGGACGACAGTACAGCGGTTTGAAAGCCTTTGCCTCGGCCCCCCGCCTCCTTCAGGATCGATTTTAAGCTTCTTTAATGCTTTTTAAATGTCGTCATGGTGTTGCGCCTTCTCATCTTCCAGATATGATTTTATCTTATGGACCATCAGGACCCCCAGGTCCTCCGGCTCCGGCCCGTTAACCATTCGAACGGTGGAGACTAAAACCTCCGCTGAGGCTGCGCTCCAGCAGTCCCGCCTGCCGGAGAACCCCGGGACTGCAGAGAACCATCCTGTGTTTTAAGAGCAGGCTCAAGACCTTCTATGAGTCTGTTGCAGAATTCCACATGTATAAATCAGCTGACAAGATACGTCACAACAACATCACGTGACACTCTGAAGAAGACAGCTGACAGCTGCCGAAACCGTCAGGTAAATAACAAAATACCTCTCTGGTCTTTGGAAAAGAACCTTTGTTTTGGATTATAACTTGGAAGACCAATGAACCTTTTTGGACTATCCACATGTCTTCTGTCACTGACTTTGAGGTGAATGCACCATGCGGGGCGGGGGCGCATGGCTGGGTTTCACTCACTTGTTGTTTGTGTTTTTAATCGCTTTGTGCTGCATTTTTACTGACTGAAAGGTGGCAGATACACCAGCTCTGGTTTGTTGCTGGTCCAGTCTTTGATGGGAGGAGGAAACAGAATTCTAGCCATGGCGAACTTCTCAGCCACTGTCACCTGAGCTTCAGACCATCCGCATCCATTCCTTGTGTTTTGTGCTTGAAGAGAAGGAGGCGTTCCAGATGTTTCTCATGTCGTAGGCGAGTCATGAACTGACAGTTGAGTAAAAACAACAACAAGAGATTTAGGCAGCAAAGCCGGTCTGGGTCAGGGTCTGGGTCCCTTTAAGGTCAGCTGTTCAGATTAGGTTTGAGGCGCTGTGTGGATTCCTGTGCTGCTGTGCGCCTCTCCCGGTGAGGCCCTGTCCTCCACTGCCCTCACTATCAGCTCATAAAGCTGCATGGAGAAAGGCCTCGTGGAGTTTCTGCATTGATGTAGCAGCTGCTATTGGAGCTGATTTAATGCGACATTATGCTTTATTAAGCAACATTTCTTGTAGCGTGCGCTGGCACTCAAGACAAGCTCTTTGCAGTTTGCGTCGCTGGAGACCTTAATGTGTTCTAATTAATGAAGCTGGATTAAAGCTAGGCCTCCCCTGCTAAGGTCTGCGTCTCCTTTCACTCAGACCCTTCATTTCTGCCACAATTAGCTCCAGAGCGTTGGACCAACCAATCTGGATCCCTGGCAGCAGAGTAGCTCTGTATTTCTGAGGGATGTGCCCTAAAAGAGGCTGTATTTTTGATGAATGGAAGCCGTTTGGATTCCCGAGTTCTGCGTTTTATTGCTTTGTCAGCGACTAGGATTGTTTCCTGCAAAGCTATTAAATAATCAGGCCAGCTGTCCCTGCTACAAACCGACTTCTCTCAATCATGGAAATGTAGTCGAGGAACCAAGTGGTTTTGCTCAAAGGGAAATTCTGCCCCTCTTTATGTGGCACTTCCATCGGGGTTGATGATAAATGTAGTCATATGAAGCAATAAATTCCTTCCTAGATTCCCGGTGTCGGGGGAACGGCTGAAAAATGTTGTTTTCTGACAGGAGAACCTTCCTCCAACACACACTAACTCAGCAGCCCGGAGGAATAACAGGCTGCTGTGGAGACGGTTCAGGGTCTGGCTTCAAAACAAAACCATGGCATCCGTTTGGGACGAGTATCTGTGACAATCCAGTCTTATTCTCTCCATTCATCCATTCATCCCTGATATGTGCTCTGTGTGAGTGTGACAGGGCACTCAAGCTCATCCCAGCAAACACAAGGGCCACGGTTACATGACTTCTTTTAATTCAGGATTAAATCATTCTGAATTAAAGTGTCCTCCGTCACACTTACATGGAATCCAATCCAATCCAATCCGACTTTATTTCTAAAGCACTGTAAGAACAACAGCACTGACCAAAGTGCTGAACACCATAAAATTACAGTAAAAAAGAACAATAAAACAGTAAAATAACAGAAACATAAAAAGTCATAAAAACAACTCTTCCTGTATTAAAAGGCCAAGGAGAGAAGGTGTGTTTTAAGAGCGGACTTAAAAACAGGAAGTGAGTCTATCTGTCTAAGGTACAAGGGTAGATCATTCCATAGATGGACCCACACTGGCAAAAGCACAGTCTCCTCGAGTTCGAAGATCCGTATCTAGAGTGGCCAGCAGGGACTGGGCTGCTGGCCTAAGATTGGGCCCCGGGACAAAGGGCTGCAGCAACTCTGAGAGATACTGGGGAGCGAGACCATGAAGACATTTAAAAACAAGTAAAATAATTTTAAAATCAATACGATAAGAAACAGGGAGCCAATGCAAGGACTTTAAAATTGGTGAAATGTGCTCTCGCTTTTTAGTGCCTGTTAAAAGCCGAGCAGCAGCATTCTGAACAAGTTGCAGTCGAGCAATGGACCACTTAGGGAGCCCAGCGTAAAGTGCATTACAATAATCTAAGTGATTTGTAATAAAAGCATGAATTAAAATCTCAAATAGATGTCGGGGAACAAATTGTTTCGCCTTTGCCAGTTGTCTAAGCTGGAAAAAGCTGGACCTCACCACAGATTTAATCTGAGCATCAAACTTTAGGGAGCTGTCAAGTTTCACCCCCAGGTTTGTCACAGATTCTTTAGTATGTTGTTCGAAGGGACCCAGATCCAGAGAAGATCAATGTTTTGGGTCTAACAGCAGGACTTCAGTTTTGTTTTCATTAAAAAAAAGAAAGTTCAAGGACATCCAATATTTAACTTCTTCAATGCACGTCAACAGTTGTCTAGGAAGAGTAATTCTGAATGAAGGTTTACATGGAAAACACTTTTAACCTCCTTTATTTGATTCCTCTGAAGATGTGGAGCTTGATGGGTTCTGACTGGGAGTAACCAGACTCCACTTCCTGCTTCCTGTCTCACTCAGACGCTACAGCTTCAAACAGGAACACAGTTTTATGCTTCCATTGGCCCACTGCTTTCATTAAATCCATTTCTTCTCAGGATCCCATTAGATGAGCGCTCTGGGCTCCAGCGTTTGCTTCAGGCGGACATCCTGGATGGTGTGTGACAGGACAAGGGAACTAGCATGAGCGGTGAAATTATGGGATGCATTATGAATTAATCATTAGCATCCACTTTAAAATCAGTATAAACCAGCGTCTGAATTCAGATCTCAGTTTGAACCGGATGGTTTAATTCACTATTAGGTGTTTAAAGATCAGTTTTAGTCTTTCTAATTTTTATTAATTAAAACTCCTGTAAATGTTGCCAGTGTGAATGACCATCAAGACAGTGGATGGTAAAGACATTGGAGCTACTGCAGTGCTGCCTCCTACTGTCATGCTTCGCCACTCTCAGTGGAAACTCTCATTCTTTAAAATGAGTTCTCTGGTTGATCTCATCTGGCAGATAGGTTTGTGCTTTGTGTTTCAAGAGAAATCAAGTGGCTGAACTTCCGAGCCACTGGACCACTTCGAAGGAGGCTTCAGAGCAGCTGAGTCAAGTCTTCGGGACTCTGCAGCCTCTTCTCCAAAGCTAAAACATGAAAATACCAACGATTGTTCACATCCACTTCAGCGTCGTCCCGTCCGCTGCAGGTTTCTTTCTCAGCCGGCAAATCAGCTGAAGCACCTGAACATCCAACAATGAAAGAACTAAACAACTGTGGGGTCTGATATAAATGTTCCTTTTTCCTGGAAGATAATAAGCTTGACAAAGTTTTTGTTCTCAGCGGTTTACTGTGGCTCTGTTTGAGAAGATCCGGAGCCGAGGGTGAGACTGATGATCTCTCAGGACCGGCGGCTCCACCTCTGACGCCCAGACCGCTGGACGTCTGGAATTCATGTTCCAGCAAAGTAGATGGTACCAGTAGTGTTTTAGTCCAGACACATAGTCCGAGACCAAGACACAGCCAAGACCAGGACACAGCTGAGACCAAGAGCAGAACGAGACCAGGACAAGACCAAGACCAGGACACAGCTGAGACCAGGACACAGCTGAGACCAAGAGCAGAACGAGACCAGGACAAGACCAAGACCAGGACACAGCTGAGACCAGGACACAGCCAAGACCAGGACACAGCTGAAACCAAGAGCAGAACGAGACCAGACCAAGACCAAGACACAGCTGAGACCAGGACACAGCTGAGACCAAGAGCAGAACGAGACCAGGACAAGACCAAGACCAGGACACAGCTGAGACCAGGACACAGCCAAGACCAGGACACAGCTGAAACCAAGAGCAGAATGAGACCAGGACAAGACCAAGACCAGGACACAGCTGAGACCAGGACAAGACCAAGACCAGGACACAGCTGAGACCAAGAGCAGAACGAGACCAGGAAAAGACCAAGACCAAGACACAGCTGAGCCCAAGACACGGCCGAAACCACAGTGTAATGAGACCGAGCCCAGACCAAGAATCCACCATTTTATTCAACTTGTTTGCTGTCAGTTTTTTGTCAGTTTGCTGTTTGCGTCAATTGTTCGCTGTAGTTTGTGGAGAAGTGTCCTGCCAGCCTGTCCGGTTCTGTCCGAGACGCACAGCGTTGAAATGTCCTTTCAGGAGCTGAGACGGCGTCCAGCCTCCTCGTGTTGAGTGAAAACACATCGCTTTCGTTTTCTTTTTTTAACAATCTGTCTATCAGATCATCATTCTCCACCTGGGCTGCTACAGCGGGGCAGCGCTGCGCCATCTTCCCTCCCTCCCCCTCCCCTATGTTAACCTCTGGTGGGCGTGTCCCGGTGAGTTCAGGTCGTGATCAGCTGATGGATTTCACCTGCGGTGGAGAGCAGAGCGGGGAATAAACTAGTCTGTCAGGTTTGGGGAGATTTCCAGATCCACTCCATCTGTGCTCTTTACCCAGAATGCTTCCTGACAGGCAGCCTCTTCAACATCCGCCGTCAGGCTTTGAACTCTGACACCCAGAAATCTTTATCCGCCAAGTCGGGGAGTTCGACTTAAGGATCGGACTCACTCCCAGATGTGAAAGCAGATGTGTTCATCAGGGATGTGTAGGAGATGGGGAGATTTTCCTCTCTGAACTCACTGAATCTTTCTGAAAACGCAGCTTGCCCTTCAATAACTCCATGCTGTAAATGCAGTTGATATGACTGCTGTGTACGGAGAGCTGTCTCGGGCAGGGGAGGTGCGAGAGCAGACCTCTCTCTCCAAACATCCTCCAGCCCTGCAGGGCCGGGCTCCCCTTTCCCTGGAGATTAAACCTTCTCCAGTCAATCCAGATCTCCCACTTCAGGACATCCAGCAGGGTTCCCCGTGTTCTAGAACAGTTCCAGAACGTCTCCGTTTGACCGCTGCAGATCCCTGCTGTGCACAGCCAAATCCGTCTGACAGTGAACCGAACAGTCGGCACTCTGACGCCGTGTCCAGCTCCGTTGTTTGCTGTGTTGATCACGAGGTTCGTCCTCCCACACAGGAGGGAGGGAGGCTTCAGCCAACAGGCCGGCTCGGTGGAGGATGCAGGGTTCTTCAGCAGAAGACTCGCTCGCTGAAGGCAAATCAATCTCTCCACACTGACTCAAAGCCTATTTTCTTCTTTTTTGGGGATTGGTTCCTGTTGGCTGAGCTCAGGGGTCACCTGCAGGTCAAGGCCAGGGCTGAAGACCTGGATGTGACGCAGTTATGAAATTAATAAAAACTTTTTAAAAGACTCTGCAGAAGTATCACCCAGAACTCCCAGAAAACTGTGTCACAAAATGAACTTTACAGAATAAGATGTAGAGAAAAAGTGAATTCAGAGATAACTGCTTTTCATTCGGTGTTTTCGTAGCCAGAGCCAAAGACAGCCGCCGACCCTGCTTTACGTGAAGAGGAGCAACCGTTCCCACTGAACACATTCCGCCTGGAGGGAAATTTGCAAATGGCTCACTGATGAAGTTATTACAGTGTTTTCACCTGTGTGTGTTCAGTATTCTGCGGGACGCAGCACTTTTGGGAGGATACAAGGGTGGAAAGTTAATTACACGGCTTGCTTTTCAGAACCTCAGCACATTCTGGTTACTGCTTTCTTTTTTTCCTCGGGAAGGATTCTGTGGTTAAACACATCCAGATACAAGCTGCTCTTGTGTTCAGAGCTCGTGTAAACACAAAGACGAGTGGTCCGAAGCATCTGGAGAGATGAATGCATGAGCTTTTCTCTGCCTTTGCAACTTATTGCTCAAATGTTTTCCTGAATGGAGTGACTGCTCTCCACTTCACCGAGCCTTCAAAGCTTCAGAAAGTTTTTTTTTTTTTTGCACTAAATTTCTGCAAAGTCTACAGAGTGGGAGAAATCAGAGAGAGATCATCTTATCCTCTCATCAGTTTAATTAGTGTGGATTGTTCATGAATCCATGAAAATGGAACCGTGTTTTTAAACAGGTCCAGGGTTGTGAGATGTTTCTGAAGAATTCAGTGTTTTCTGACAGTGAATTTACAGCAAAACACACAGTAGACGAGCAGGAAACACCCGATCAGCACTCCGAGTTTTCCAGTTTCAGTGTCCGAGGGTGAGAGACGGTGCGACCTTCACTCAGATCAATATTGACCATATTGTGTTCCTGAAAGCCTTTTTCCTCATTTCACTGATATCCCGACATCCGATCCCCTCCGAGTCACTGCGCTGAAATCAATACAAGCCGGAGGAGCTCCGCTCTGAGCCTGCTGTCCCTCCAAGCGCTCGCTGGGGACCGGACGAATGATCCAGAGGGACCCGAGTGAAGTCCAGCCGAGGCAGGCTAACCCTAACCCTAACCTGACCGTAACCCCAACCCTACACCCTAAAAAATGAACGGTAAAAAACAACCCAAATTAACCCAACAGTCAATCAACATTGGACCAGCCCAACAGCAGTTATTTTTACCCAACAAAGTGGGTTGTTCTTTTTAACCCAACAGATGGGTTCACAGATTTAATCCAATCATTGGGTCAAATCAGTTTGAGTCCGGGTCGATTCTACCATATGATTGGGTTGAATATTGTGCTCATTTTTAATCCAACTGTTGCATCTAATTAATTTCAACCCTGGGTCAATTTTACCATGTATATTGGTTGAATGTTCCCAAATTCTGGGTCAAATTAACTACAATTCTGTGTTAATTCAACTAAAAACATTGGTTTAATCTTCCAACAATTTTGATTCATAGATACAACCGACAGATCCCCCTCCTCAGCCTCGCTGGTAGTGTCCAGCAGAAGGGACAGGCTCTTACAGTCGGTACCAGCTTGGCCACAGGAGTTGCTGGAAGGTACCACAATGCGAGGACCAACTACCTTCAGGGCTCCACTGCTGATTTTTCTGTAGGGGAGGGGGGGGCTCCCTCAGCCTTTGTCACTCCCATGACGACCACAAGGCAATGGTGCTATTTTACCCATAGCTGAGGGGTTGCAACATGCAGACAGGGGGAGACAGGTTTCGAACCAACAACCTCCCGGATGTAAGACGACTGTGCTCCCCACTAAACCACAGCCGTCCCGACAGCTAGCAATGCAAACATTATACATAGTGTAGCTAGCGAGCTACACACATTAGCTAGCTATTTGGCTAACGCTAGCTACATGGAGGACGCTCGCTCAAGCTAATCTTTCTGTGGATGACGTGACATGATGACATGCTGATTTACATTACACATCTAATTCACAGGACGTGACGCCGCACAGTCTAGTGAATTAGATATGAAATGTAAATAAGCACAACCCTGTTCTGCATCAGAGAGCCAGAGGACCACTTCTGTTCTTCTGTTGCAGAGAGAGAAGACGGAAATGACACACGGACCCGTTGACAACCCAACAGTGGTCAAAACAACCCATGTGCTGAGTTTAAAAGTCTGTGTTGGGCCTGATGGACTCGAACCCAACACAAGTGTTGCAATAAATAACTCCAAATGGATCATAATAGCCCACATTGGGTTACTGATTTCATAACCCAGAGATTGGGTTAACAAAATGACCCAACATTTTTTGGTTTGTAATCTAGCCATAACCATAACCCTAATCTACCCCTAACCCTAACTCCAGACGACTTGAGGGACCTGGAGCTGAGTGGAAGGCAGACGATCGACGATCCGAGCTCCTGTAGAGTCCACATCGACAGAGAGGGCTGCAGCCAGTGTGTGATCCAAATGACTGAGGAGCCCTGTGTGTGTGTGTGTGTGTGTGTGTGTGTGTGTGTGTGTGTGTGTGTGTGTGTGTGTGTGTAGAAAGGCTGAATGAGCTTTTAAAATGCCTATTCCTAAACACCTTCCAGCTTACACACACCAACAAAAACCCACTTCCAGCTCTCTCTGAAGCCGCACTGTGTGCAACTCCTGTGTGTGTGTGTGTGTGTGTGTGTGTGTGTGTGTGTGTGTGTGTGTGTGTGTGCGCGTGTGTGTGTGTGTGTGTGTGTGTAGTGGAAAATCAACATGGCCAGTCTGTATCACATGCCCCGGGGATTCAGCCAATCAATAATGCAGTGAACTGCAATACGTCCACTCCGCCTCACACACACACACACACACACACACACACACACACACACACAGACAGCGTGTTTGTGTGTAAGTGGTAGAATAAACAGAGCGGCGCTGTTCAGGAGGAGTGGGGAGTGTGTTGGGCTGGGAGTGTGTTGGGGTGGGGAGTGTGTTGGGGTGGGAGTGTGTCGGGCTTGGAGTGTGTCGGGGTGGGGAGTGTGTCGGGCTGGGAGTGTGTCGGGGTGGGGAGTGTGTCGGGCTGGGAGTGTGTCGGGGTGGGGAGTGTGTTGGGGTGGGAGTGTGTCGGGCTGGGAGTGTGTCGGGGTGGGGAGTGTGTCGGGGTGGGAGTGTGTTGGGCTGGGAGTGTGTCGGGGTGGGGAGTGTGTCGGGGTGGGAGTGTGTCGGGCTGGGAGTGTGTCGGGGTGGGGAGTGTGTCGGGGTGGGAGTGTGTCGGGGTGGGGAGTGTGTCGGGGTGGGAGTGTGTCGGGGTGGGGAGTGTGTCGGGGTGGGAGTGTGTCGGGGTGGGAGTGTGTCGGGCTGGGAGTGTGTCGGGGTGGGGAGTGTGTCGGGCTGGGAGTGTGTCGGGGTGGGGAGTGTGTCGGGGTGGGGAGTGTGTCGGGGTGGGAGTGTGTCGGGGTGGGGAGTGTGTCGGGGTGGGGAGTGTGTCGGGGTGGGAGTGTGTCGGGGTGGGGAGTGTGTCGGGGTGGGAGTGTGTTGGGCTGGGAGTGTGTCGGGGTGGGAGTGTGTTGGGCTGGGAGTGTGTCGGGGTGGGGAGTGTGTCGGGGTGGGAGTGTGTCGGGGTGGGAGTGTGTCGGGGTGGGGAGTGTGTCGAGCTGGGGAGTGTGTCGGGGTGGGGAGTGTGTTGGGGTGGGAGTGTGTTGGGGTGGGAGTGTGTTGGGCTGGGAGTGTGTCGGGGTGGGGAGTGTGTCGGGCTGGGAGTGTGTCGGGTGGGGAGTGTGTCGGGCTGGGAGTGTGTCGGGGTGGGGAGTGTGTTGGGGTGGGAGTGTGTTGGGGCTGGGAGTGTGTCGGGGTGGGAGTGTGTTGGGCTGGGAGTGTGTCAGGGTGGGGAGTGTGTCGGGGTGGGAGTGTGTCGGGGTGGGAGTGTGTCGGGCTGGGAGTGTGTCGGGGTGGGGAGTGTGTTGGGGTGGGAGTGTGTCGGGGTGGGAGTGTGTTGGGGTGGGAGTGTGTTGGGCTGGGAGTGTGTCGGGGTGGGAGTGTGTTGGGCTGGGAGTGTGTCGGGGTGGGAGTGTGTCGGGCTGGGGAGTGTGTCGGGGTGGGGAGTGTGTCGGGGTGGGAGTGTGTCGGGCTGGGGAGTGTGTCGGGGTGGGGAGTGTGTCGGGGTGGGGAGTGTGTCGGGGTGGGAGTGTGTCGGGGTGGGGAGTGTGTCGGGGTGGGAGTGTGTCGGGGTGGGGAGTGTATCGGGGTGGGAGTGTGTCGGGCTGGGGAGTGTGTCGGGGTGGGAGTGTGTTGGGCTGGGAGTGTGTCGGGGTGGGGAGTGTGTCGGGGTGGGAGTGTGTTGGGCTGGGAGTGTGTCGGGTGGGGAGTGTGTCGGGGTGGGGAGCGTGTCGGGGTGGGGAGTGTGTTGGGCTGGGAGTGTGTCGGGGTGGGGAGTGTGTCGGGGTGGGGAGTGTGTTGGGCTGGGAGTGTGTCGGGGTGGGAGTGTGTCGGGGTGGGAGTGTGTTGGGCTGGGAGTGTGTCGGGGTGGGGAGTGTGTCGGGGTGGGAGTGTGTCGGGGTGGGAGTGTGTCGGGGTGGGGAGTGTGTCGAGCTGGGGAGTGTGTCGGGGTGGGGAGTGTGTTGGGGTGGGAGTGTGTTGGGGTGGGAGTGTGTTGGGCTGGGAGTGTGTCGGGGTGGGGAGTGTGTCGGGCTGGGAGTGTGTCGGGGTGGGGAGTGTGTCGGGCTGGGAGTGTGTCGGGGTGGGGAGTGTGTTGGGGTGGGAGTGTGTTGGGCTGGGAGTGTGTCGGGGTGGGAGTGTGTTGGGCTGGGAGTGTGTCAGGGTGGGGAGTGTGTCGGGGTGGGAGTGTGTCGGGGTGGGAGTGTGTCGGGCTGGGAGTGTGTCGGGTGGGGAGTGTGTTGGGGTGGGAGTGTGTCGGGGTGGGAGTGTGTTGGGGTGGGAGTGTGTTGGGCTGGGAGTGTGTCGGGGTGGGAGTGTGTTGGGCTGGGAGTGTGGTCGGGGTGGGAGTGTGTCGGGCTGGGGAGTGTGTCGGGGTGGGTGAGTGTGTCGGGGTGGGAGTGTGTCGGGCTGGGGAGTGTGTCGGGGTGGGGAGTGTGTCGGGGTGGGGAGTGTGTCGGGGTGGGGAGTGTGTTGGGCTGGGAGTGTGTCGGGGTGGGGAGTGTGTCGGGGTGGGGAGTGTGTCGGGGTGGGAGTGTGTCGGGGTGGGGAGTGTGTCGGGGTGGGAGTGTGTCGGGCTGGGGAGTGTGTCGGGGTGGGAGTGTGTTGGGCTGGGAGTGTGTCGGGGTGGGGAGTGTGTCGGGGTGGGGAGCGTGTCGGGGTGGGGAGTGTGTTGGGCTGGGAGTGTGTCGGGGGTGGGGAGTGTGTCGGGGTGGGGAGTGTGTTGGGGTGGGAGTGTGTCGGGCTGGGGAGTGTGTCGGGCTGGGAGTGTGTCGGGGTGGGGAGTGTGTCGGGCTGGGAGTGTGTCGGGGTGGGGAGTGTGTTGGGGTGGGAGTGTGTTGGGGTGGGAGTGTGTCGGGGTGGGAGTGTGTCGGGGTGGGGAGTGTGTTGGGGTGGGAGTGTGTCGGGGTGGGAGTGTGTCGGGGTGGGGAGTGTGTCGGGGTGGGAGTGTGTCGGGGTGGGGAGTGTGTCGGGGTGGGAGTGTGTTGGGCTGGGAGTGTGTCGGGGTGGGGAGTGTGTCGGGGTGGGGAGCGTGTCGGGGTGGGGAGTGTGTTGGGCTGGGAGTGTGTCGGGGTGGGGAGTGTGTCGGGGTGGGGAGTGTGTTGGGGTGGGAGTGTGTCGGGCTGGGGAGTGTGTCGGGCTGGGAGTGTGTCGGGGTGGGGAGTGTGTCGGGCTGGGAGTGTGTCGGGGTGGGAGTGTGTTGGGCTGGGGAGTGTGTCGGGCTGGGGAGTGTGTCGGGGTGGGAGTGTGTCGGGCTGGGGAGTGTGTCGGGCTGGGAGTGTGTCGGGGTGGGGAGTGTGTTGGGCTGGGAGTGTGTCGGGCTGGGAGTGTGTCGGGGTGGGGAGTGTGTCGGGGTGGGGAGTGTGTCGGGGTGGGGAGTGTGTTGGGCTGGGAGTGTGTCGGGGTGGGGAGTGTGTCGGGGTGGGGAGTGTGTCGGGGTGGGGAGTGTGTCGGGGTGGGAGTGTGTTGGGCTGGGAGTGTGTCGGGGTGGGGAGTGTGTCGGGGTGGGAGTGTGTTGGGCTGGGAGTGTGTCGGGGTGGGGAGTGTGTCGGGGTGGGAGTGTGTCGGGCTGGGGAGTGTGTCGGGCTGGGAGTGTGTTGGGCTGGGGAGTGTGTCGGGGTGGGGAGTGTGTCGGGGTGGGGAGTGTGTTGGGCTGGGAGTGTGTCGGGATGGGGAGTGTGTCGGGGTGGGGAGTGTGTCGGGGTGGGGAGTGTGTCGGGGTGGGGAGTGTGTCGGGGTGGGAGTGTGTTGGGCTGGGAGTGTGTCGGGGTGGGGAGTGTGTCGGGGTGGGAGTGTGTCGGGCTGGGGAGTGTGTCGGGCTGGGAGTGTGTTGGGCTGGGGAGTGTGTCGGGGTGGGGAGTGTGTCGGGGTGGGGAGTGTGTCGGGGTGGGAGTGTGTCGGGCTGGGGAGTGTGTCGGGCTGGGAGTGTGTTGGGCTGGGGAGTGTGTCGGGGTGGGGAGTGTGTCGGGGTGGGAGTGTGTCGGGCTGGGGAGTGTGTCGGGCTGGGAGTGTGTCGGGGTGGGAGTGTGTCGGGGTGGGAGTGTGTCGGGGGCCTCCTCCAGGTGCTGTTGACCCTGTGGGTCTAAATCCGTGCGGCTTTGGAAGCTTCACTGCACACATCCCCGTAATGACGGCGCAGCTTGTCACTAATGCACAGCTTATAGATTCATCTTCTGGAGCGGGACGCCGCACGGCGGATCTCCTGCGCCCGCTATCGAGGGTTTCAAAAGAGGGATTATTTAAAGAGAGGCTGAGGAGGTGGCTGGCGTTACGTGCAGCACATGGGTGGAGGATCAACCACTGCAGGTATGAGCTGAGATTACAGGGCCAACATCTGATCCTCTGACATGCAGCTTCTTTTAGAAATACCACAAATGCTTCAATGACATTCTTCCTCTGCACGGACAATACCAACATTAAAGGAGCGTATATGAAGAGCAGGAAGAATCTGATGTGAGAGCTGGGGGGAACTGACCGGTCCGCTCAGTGGCAGAACAGTCCTCCAGCTGGATCCTGCTCCTCAGAACAGTCCTCCAGCTGGATCCTGCTCCTCAGAACAGTCCTCCAGCTGGATCCTGCTCCTCAGAACAGTCCTCCAGCTGGATCCTGCTCCTCAGAACAGTCCTCCAGCTGGATTCTGCTCCTCAGTGGTAAGAAGAGGCGACGTGGATGGATGAAGACGCAACATCGCTACGCTAAGCCAGCTCTCCCCATGCTAACTCTCCTTTTAACCCAAAACGGCAGCAGGATTGTGGACTGGTCTGGTCTTCATTGCCTCGTGTCCCCAGAGTGAACTGGGAACAATAATACCATAAGTGTCAAAGTGAGCTCTGTGCTGTGCGCTGCATCATGAGGCCGGATTGAATTTGCCTGATCTGTGTTCCTTTCAAGATGTCTGATTAAAAGAACCGTAGTCGGTATTTCATTAGCAGGCAGCTGTTCTGTACATTTGTGGTCTGGTGTAGATGCTGCTATAATTTAGTGGTTTTGTCTTGTGAGTATGTTCTGTTTCCTGTCGTCCTCTGACTGGACGGGAGCCGAGCAGCGGATCATACAGCTTGTCTCTGCTGTGTCACATGACCGCCTCAAAAAGAAGCACTGCCTTCACACAGACTGAGCGTCAGCGGTTACATAACTCAGCCGCTCAGTCGACGTCTTCATTCTGGACTAAACCTGTCCTGAGCTGAGGCTTTCACTCCCCTCCTCCCAGTTTCAGTCTGTCTCGGTGGAACTCGGGCGTCTTGTGTCTGAGACACCTTTAGGACTTGATCACGCTTTCATTCAGGTCCTGAATGTCGTCCCGTCGGGCCAGTCGACACTGAAGATGTCCGTTAGGAAAGACGTTGACCTTTGGCGTGTCTCCTTCACCCATTCAGCACTCAGAGCCAGACGACAGCTGTTGTTCAGCCGGATCTTCTTTTAGAGGCTGGTTATGTAAACCTACACCTCACTGCTTCTGTCTGCAGCTGATTCTCAAAATGTGAAAATATTGAAAAGCTAACAACTGTGACTTGGCCACCATAGCTAAGCTCATGTTATCATAGGAAAATACGAAGTAAACCAAGGTGATTGGTAGAATGATGAAAGGTGATCAGTAATTCTGATGTGCTCACATGGGGGAGGTTCTCCAGCTCAGACAGAGAAACTCACTTCCTTTTCCGCCCGTCGGTTCCGCTGTTGCCTTTTCATGCTGTTCTTCCTGCTCCTTCCTGGAGCCTGTTATCTCCCAGCATGCTCCTGTGAGCCGGAGGAAAGAGGTGATTAGTCCCTGATGGGCCTCAGGTGTGTTGCGTTTCCTCCTCCTCTCAACCAAACTCCTCAACCACAAGGACATTCCCAGCCGTGAGTCCGACAAAACACGACTGAAGATATTCAGAATCAATGCTTTCATATAATGTATTGCTCTTCTTAATGTTAAAAACTTTTCCCAGAGATCAATGCAGGGCCTGCATGTTTTAGTTAAAAGTAGAAAGGTTTAATAATTCAAACAAGGCTGCAGGGCAAAACACAAGCAGCACATCGCTGTGGACCAAACTAACTAGCAAGCAGTTTATTGTTTCAATCCAGAATCTAAATTCTTGACCTTTTAGTTCTAGAAGATGTGGGAAGTTCAGATGTCCAGCTCCTTGTGCAGTGAGGTGTTTCCGACAGAGCAGAGCAGAGTGGCGTGATGGTGGTGAGAATCCCGCCTGACCTGGACAGAACAGGTTGTCCTTGGTTATATTGCTCAGCTCATGTCTTTACCGGCTGTTGTTGTTTTGTGTTCAGAACAGCAGTTTTCCAGTTCAGTGCATGTGTTGTGCGCTTCTGTCCTGAAGGAGTAGTCGGTGTGTCTCTGGGACCTCAGAGCTCTGCCGGCGGGAGTAGCGTCCTCCCGGTAGGGAGTCTGATCTCTGCGGACTCCTGAGCCACTCCTGTAGAACCTCAGAACCAGGCCGGGCCTCAGTCTGGTGCTGCTGGGTGCCCAGCAGAGTTCTGTGAAGCGTTTGGACCAGGGCCTCCTTGGTATCATCATTAGCCTGCGTTCGGCTGGGGGGCATGATGGGACGGTGACAGTGGAGTCCAGGAGCGAGTTCTTTCAAGTTCAATATGCCTTTAGTTTATTCCAAAGTATTTTGATTACTTCTCTTCACAAAGCAGTTTTTAAAAGGTCCCTTGGACATGTTTCCATGACACTCTTCTGCCTCCGCCACGACCTGATGGCGCTGGTCTTTAACCAGCCGGTTGCACTTCATGAGCTTTTGTTCAGAATTCCTCCTGAAGGTGTGAACTTTACCACTGTTGCTCCTGTGCTCCTGTCTTATGTCTTTAATGCTCTGATGCTGTCACAAGTAGATTAGCACAGGTCAGCAGGGCGACGGTTAGATACTCTGGTCAATGTCTGAAGACACACAAACAAAAACTACTGAAACAAACAGACCAACATAAACGCTGCTGAGCGCCACTATCCTCCATCAAAAGCTCTCTTTAAACCACCTTCCACAATAAGAATACCACGTTCTTCTGTTGAGCAGTTTTCCACATCTATAACCACATAATGAAACATTTCTCAAGCAGCTGAAAAACAAAATTATTAAGAACAATCAATACCAAACCCGAAAACTGTATGCCAAGCAACAAATGGAAACTTTTATCTGGTAAAATAGTGAATAAAAAAACTTCTCTCTTTTAGCTGGCAGTGTTTTGCTCGGAGGTAACGTAGCAGAGGGGTTTCCAGGTTAGACTGAGTTAGCTCCAGGGAGGAAGCGCCGGTTTCCCTCCGAGCAACGTCCCGGATGACTCTAACCCAGCCGGACCCGTCTCACAAGAACCGGGAAACTTCTCAGCTCTGACCCGGACGAGAGAGGTTCTCTACTGCTGTTTCCTCCTGCTCAGAGAGAGAGGGAGGGAGGGGGAGGGAGAGAGAGAGAGAGAGAGAGAGAGAGAGAGAGAGAGAGAGAGAGAGAGAGAGAGAGAGAGAGAGAGAGAGAGAGAGAGAGAGAGAGAGAGAGAGAGAGAGAGAGAGAGAGAGAGAGAGAGAGGAGAGAGAGAGGAGAGAGAGAGAGAGAGAGAGAGAGAGAGGCACCTGACTCCGCCTGACTTCCCTACATCTCTCATGATGGATGAGGGGATCCGCTGTAAATCTGGGATGGTTGGACACACAAGTGCATTCACACACACACACACACACACACACACACACACACACACACACACACACACACACACACACCCGCATGCGGAGGTGGTGAATCTGGGCTGGTAGCTTCTTTAATAAACGAGCTCTGCTGTGCAGGGAGGGCTGCAGTGATGACGCTGCAGGACCGGGACGCTGTGTATGGACACACACACCTTCAGGTCCAAACACACACTGGACCAGACTGTCAGGCCCGGGCCTGAGGACTCATTTACTCCAGAACGGCTCAGGTCAAAATGCATGGTGTCAGTTTGTGGAAGATTTGGTGGTCATGCTGCTGAAAAAGCAGTGTTCCTGTTGGGCCACTAGTGGGCGCTGCCGCTTGTTTTTGTAATGAAATCACCAAGACAGACGAGCAGAGAACAAGATGCTGAAAACTTTAACACCTGTAGGCACACAGATGTACCGTAGAGCTGGATCATTAATGCAGAGACTGTCTACTAACTACCAGGACCAGGAGAATGTGGACCAGGACCAGGACCAGGAGAATGTGGACCAGGACCAGGAGAATGTGGGCCAGGACCAGGACCAGGAGAATGTGGACCAGGACCAGGAGAATGTGGGCCAGGACCCGAACCAGGACCAGTAGAGTCTGGACTGGATACCGTCCATCCACTGATCGTGAGCAGAAGACGAGTTGCACTTTCCTCGCTCTACACGGAGATGAAATTGGAGCGTTTTCATAAAGTTGTGCTTGCAGTGGCTCCGAGCGCCACTGTTTTGGAAACAGACCCTGAAAACGGAACAGAAGGGCTGTGAGTTCACCTGAGAACGCTGCGGCGACGTGGCCGGAGCTTTGACTGGAACGGGATTGAGCCGGTTGGGTTCTCAGTTTGGTTCTAGACATTGAAACTAAAACAAACACATGAATAATCAGTTCACTCCTCTCTACCTCCCTCCATCTGTGATCAACAAAACAAATGAAAGCACATCTACTGCAGCTCCACACTCCGGCTCTCTGACTGTAGCTCTGAACAGCCTCTGTTAGTCTTTTCATCAGCAGGCAGTGACCCAGGCCTAATGCTCCCGTTAGAGCCGTGGGAACTGCTGATGAGGCGCTGCGTCTCTCGTCCCTGCTCGTCTTCTGTTGATTAAAGTGAATATTTAAAACATAATACGTCGTTACACGTCTTTGTTGCATCCAGCCATGCGTTCATAACCGAGCGAAGCTCATCCCGGCGGCTCGGCGAGGCAGAACAGAGTGTTAGCTGCTGAGGAGGCGAGCGATTCGTCCGAACACGAGTCCAGCTGGATGAACCAAGAAGCCATGCTTCAGGGACTGAGGTGACCGGGTGGCGCCCGGCTCTGCTGGAGGCAGACAGTCCCAACGCTGAGCTCTGCTGCCACGAAACGCCTGGTTTAAGCGTTCATTGTCTGATTACGAGCTGATTACTGACAGTCTGACCCGGCGACCCGGCTCCTCCAGACGGCCGAGGCCGGACTCCAGCGTCACTGTGAGGAGACTTGATGAACGAGATGTATGTGTGAATGTTGTCTAGTGCGTTCTTCCTTTTAAATGGAGAACTTGTGGTTCAGAACCACAGAGTTTTGTTTCCATTAGTCCAGTAAAGTGGAAAAAACTCAAAAACCCTTTTCAGTGTTTATTCTCCACTCTTTCAGATGGTGGCTGCAGCTGCGATTACCACTTTGCAACGCTGCGTGTTCAGCATTGAGCAATAATTTTATTATTCTGTGTATTTTCACCCATTTTTAACAAGTTTGAGGTTCGATCCATTTAGACCAGCGTCAGCAGCCTCCCTGCTGCCAGCGGCGCTCCAGCGCAGACGGGGCAGATGGGGCAGTTGGGGCAGTTGGGGCTGCCCACTCCCCTCCACTGATGGACAGGGGTAATTTAAGACCAAGCAGCTGATCGGGGAGTGTTGATTAGTTCCTCCTGACAGAAAGTCTCAACGGGCAGCGGTGAACATCACTAAAGCTCTGCGGCGTTTTAAGCCGCTGCTTTAATTCACCTCAAACACTCCAAACTGTGTCACTGCCGTGCGAGCAAGGCCATGGCCGAGCTGCAGCGGCGCTGCGCAGAGGGTTTCGGTTTGGTTTGTTTTTGTTTTCCACTGAGAGGAGAATCAAACCAAATCGCAGCTGAAATGTTTCGTGTGCGTTGGCTTGATTCTGTCCATCACTCGGTGCCGCTGGACGTCCACAGTCCCTCTTCTCCACGCCGTCCTCCTGGTTCCGGAGGTGCTGACGGAGCGGAGCAGGGTCCACTGGACCGGCCCCACTGCACTCTGGGAGAACAGCCTGTTCCACCAGGTGCAGCCTTGGAGCCTGCGGCTGTGGACTGAGCCTCGTCTTCAACAGTCTGAGACGCTGGACTGAAGTCCACAGTGCCATATGTAGAGTACGCTGTCTCCCAAGCAGCGTCTTGTCTGAAGAAACGGCTGAAGCTCTGTTTGAGTCGGACGCGCCGACAGAACCAGGTTGTAGTAATCATGAAGCCGCTTCACCTTACTGCCGGTCTGTTGCTGTCGCTGCCAGTTGTGTAGTTTTCAATGCTTTAATGTCGTCTTAGCGTTGGCTGTAAACGCTGGGATCTTATTTCGGAGGGTTTGCACTGTTATAAACCATCTAATCACAGATTACCTGCACTCCAGTCCAGCACAATTAAAGAACGGGTGAAGCTAAGAGGGCGCCCATTAATGAAGTCTGGAGCCTGAGATGTGAGTTCTCGATGCACTCCGCCTGGTGGTTCCACTCCCAGAAGCCCCGAAGCTGCTCTGACATGTTCTGAGGAGATTTAATGACATGTAATTATCAAGCTGCCTCCAGCAGCCTCTCCGGCTTCCCTCCTTTGATTCTATAAAAACTGATTAAACACCTGACATTAACTAGACGGTGTCTTTCATGAGGTGGCTGAGAATTATGATTTTTCTAATCAGTGAAGGTCTGAAGTGTCTCTCAGATGCCGTCGTTTGAGCTGGATGGCCGGTCGTATAAACCTTTGGATGGTATATGAAGTGGAGTCATAACCAGCTTTACGGGGTTTCCGTAGTTTTAATGGTTTTACTTTGACACGGCGCTCCAGATCAGATCCGCAGGGGCTCGGGCGGCCTTACCGACACATATATCAGCTCTCAGTGAGCGCGGCGCTCAGGTCCAGGATATTGACCTTGTCATCGGAGCGCAGTGACCCTCCAGCACCAAATAATGAATGGCTTGACATCAGAAAGTGCTGAGATAATAGAAGCTGGCAGCTGTGATGGGGCCACATTCGCTGTCCAAGCATTCCTGCTTTCTCTCAAGTTGTTGTTTCAGTTGGTAGAAAATACTGCAGTCCCTTCATGTTGTTTTGTGGCTGGAAAGAAGCAAACAAAACTGTTTAAGAAGAGATAAAATGGCCAAACTGTCAACTAAAAAGCTTAAAAGCAGGAACTCAACTGTTAAAATCAGGAACGAAAATAGATAAAAAGTAATAAAATGTTCACTGTTCTGAACTGTAGTTAAAACTTCATGAATGCATCATAAGATATAGTTTAGCTTGTGAATTAAAACCAAGAATGAAGCTTGCTGAGCTGCATTCGCCTTGTTTTAATGGTTAAAAGTGTTTCATGGCTCCAGAACCACTGGACTTGACGGGACGTCACTGAAGTGGCTCCTCTGGTCATAAAGGTTTCAGAACCCTGGTCTACAGGCGGGTGGACTTCTGTACCGTGAACCGGCACTGGGCCTTTGGATTTTCAGCTGGCAGAAGCCGTCCTGCTGAGGCACCGACGAGCTGGTGGCGTTCCAGAGGAGTGGACAGGACACATGTGTTCCTGTAGCTCGGGCCTGAGGCGTGGAAGGACATCAAGACTCAAGACCCTCGGCTGAGACAGCCGGAGGAGCGCCGATGCCTGCAGTGCGTGTTCATCACAATATGTGGTCACATGATCTGTTCTTATGTTGTAAAAATGTGTTAATATCCCGTCTCCCCTTAGGTTATTTTTTTTCCTTTACTTACTGTTTATTTGTGAACCGGTGGACGTACAAGAACATTCACAGGAGGTACTGTATTTCTTTTTAAATACAAAAAAAAAAAAAAAGGCCTTGAAATGTGTTTGAATGGGTAAATAATTCTCATTATTTTCTTCAAAATGTTGGGTAATCTTGTTGCCAGCTCTGCACTCTTGAGCACTGCTGTCCTATAATAATGTGTGTTATTAACAAATCAAGAACCCTGAGTGCAGCAGACGCTTCATCCAGTATTCATGTGGCTGTCCTGGATCTGCGGTGGAGCAAACGGAGAGAGATGCTCTTGTTGTGTCCCGTCCTGTTGCTTAAAGCCGCATGTCATCAGTAATACCTGCTGGGAGATCAACACTGTCAGGACCTTCTGAAACGGCGTTTGGGTCCATCTGGGGCGCCGCCTCCTCGGGTCCTCTGGGTACCACTCGGACCAGGTTCCAGAGCACATAATTACCCTTCGTGGCAGCAGTAACATTTATTCTGTCTCTCATATGTGTCTGACTGACTGTAATTAATGTTCTTCTCGTGTGTGAGATTGATACGGTGCTCCAGGGTTTAATCGTCAGTATTTTCAGCCGCGTCAGTCTGTTATCCTGCTTTGTACACAGAGTGGGGAATAAAATGCTCTTAGACATCAATATGTTGACATTTCAGCATCGGCTTAGACTTCAGAGGCCACGTCAGAGCTGGTCACTCTCAATGTCTCAATGTCACTGCGGTTCAGAGGCGTCGGGCAGACGTACAGCCCGGTTTGACCAGTAGGGGGCAGCGCTGGGGAAACAGTGCCAGCATTACCTCTAAATACAAACTTTGTTGTGGTGCAGAATATACATGATGAAAATGAATGAACTGAGCCCTTTAAGTGACTACCATCTCAACGTGGAGCCGATCCACACGAAACCCTGGGAAGAGAAATAAATCACCCAAAGAGCTGCAGAGAGCCGCATGTTTCCCCCGACAGCATGGCTTTCAGGCTGCCATCTTTAATCTGGGGCTCTCATCACGGGGCGCCGTGCGTGTCGTATCTGCTACACTGATCAAATGAGTTGAAACACTGGAAAATCAATATCCCTTAAAGTTCTGACCATTTCCTGGGTGGTTTCAGGACAGACTGGTGCAGTTTGTGGCCCCGTTTCATCACACGGGCCTCATGTTTGACACCCCTGTCTACACAGCCGGTTCGATTCGTTCATTCTCTTTTCTACCTTTTGGAGACTGATTTTGATTTTAATTAATGATCAAGATGTAAAAGAATGAGTTGATTTTGTGGCTTTATGACATTCCTGTTCTAAGTTTTTCTGCAGTGGCTTAAACATTGATGTGTTTTGTGCCTCAGCTTTTAAAAAGCAGCTCTTATTTCCAGCAGGGGCACAAGGTCGCCCGGTGATATATTCGCTTTGAAAATCTGACAAAATACCAGAAAGCTTCAGTATCATATTTACGGTTGCCGCAGTACTAATACAAAAAACTGACAGCAGGTTGGGTTGGGGGCATGTTGAGCGACCTCCAGCTTCCCTCTCCGCCTCCTGCAGTGTAATGAGAAGCCAGCAAGACCACCATGTGCAGCAATCCAGTGAACTGAGCAAATGCAAACATATTTCTTGAAGAGTTTATCAGTCAGTGTGAACATGTTTGAGTTTGTTGCTTTCAGTTTGTGAAGTTTCAGGAAAATCTGACCATAAAATTCCCTTGACGGATCCCCGAGAAGATGCAACTCATGACCTCTGTGGCTCTTTCTGTCCTAAAACGTGTCTGGACGTCATATCAATACAGGAAGATCAGACTGGAGCTGAGCCTGCTGGCCGGTAAAGCTGAGGACGACCCGGTGTGACCATCTTTCTCCATGCCGTGGGGTCAGGGCCGGCTCTAGGCATAGGCGAACTAGACGGCCGCCGAGGGCGCTACGTCCCGGGGGGGGCACTGATCGGTATCGTTCGGCATCGCTCCTCAGCACCCCCCACCCCCACCCGCTCAACAACTGTCGGAACCGCTCGAAAAGCGCGCTCCCCAGGGGCGCTCGTCTCGGGCTCGCCGAGGGCGCCTCCGAAGCCCGGGCCGGCCCTGCATGGGGTGAGTTATTTTCCACTTCCTGATGTGCAGTGACGGTCAGTCTTCCCAGTTCAGACGGCCTCCCACTTCTCTTCTGGGCTGCCATCTTTAAAGTGCAGGAAGAGGACGTGTGTCGCTGTGTCTGGCAGCTTTGCTGCCCGGCTCAGTGCATCACTGCTGGTTCGCTCCCAGCTTTTCCCCGAGGCCAGCGGCTCTGCATCGAGGTTAAAGATGGGACAAGATGGATTCAGCCGCCACTCAGAAGAAGAGGGCGGAGAACAGCAGGTGGGTGTAATTGTGAAGAAAGACCCACGTCTGAATCACAAAGCCCAGCACTCAGCTCAGCATCAATCTTACTTCAGGTCCAGACACAGGCTTCAAAAGGATGAGAGGCCTCTACGGGGCGAGTCTGCTGCAAATTGACTTCAGCTCAAGAGTTTCAGACCTCCGGTAAAAAAACTCCACCGGCAGAGAGGCGAGATAATGCTTCTTGTTTCCAGCTCCGCTCCTCTTCTGAGAGTGTCAGAAACACCAGACGGAGGAAAGTGGGGCTCAGTGGAACAGTGTGTGTGTGTTGAGTCGACGGCAGACATTGGCTACACACACACACACGTTCTGCTTTGACTGAAGCGTCAGTGAACACGGGTTGTTCATGTTAAATGAACGTGTGTATTCTGTTCATATTGTTTTTCCAGGAGGAAAATTGTCCCTGTGCTGCTTTTTTGCTATTCAGAAAAAACAAATGAGGAAAAAAACCATTGCTGTGAACTATTTGTGATGTATTCCTTAGAAGCTCCTCTTTCAGGTGGAAATACAGTCGTGTTGTCTTTATTTTGCTTTTGGCCATCGCGTGTTTCAGATTGCACCCTGCTGGCTGCTGTAGAGGAGGCATGACGGGGTGAGAGGCTAACGGAGCGCCGCGGACTTTCCTCCCGGATTCCGCCGGTGGCCATGGTAACCACAGAGAAACCTTGTGGTGAATCTAAAAAAAGGCTTCGGAGCTCAGCAGCCCGGCTGCAGAGAAAGAGACGTGAGGCGACGTGAGGAGGCGTGACTGCTGCACCGGGAGGGAGGACGAACGCCGAGCTGACAGAAACAAACACCGACCAGGGCAGTTTATCTGGTTACAGGGTTAGTAGAAGCTGTGCTGATCGGCCACGCCGCTGGGACTACCTGCTTGGTGCTGTCAGAACAGCCTTGACCTGTGGCGGTACGGGTTCAGTGATCCCTTTGCAGGCGTCGCTGGTCAGAACCGCTGCGCAGCTCGTCCAGCGTGGAGCCGACGCTGTTTAAGAGTCTTTGGTTGCCATGACAGCACTGGAAGCTGCTCAATTCAAATCACAAAACAAATTTTATTTTTGAAAGTAATGTTCTAAACACGATTCTGTAATACTGTTCATCAGTTTGTGTGTTAAAAATTGACTACTTTAATTTAGCTTTTTGTTTGTCCTGGTTAATAAAGTTTCACTTAAAGCTCGTGTCCGGAGTTTTGAAAGAATGGGTTTTTTTTAATCCAACTCTCAAGGCTCCGCCCTCCCTCTGTTTTCTGAGCGACCAAGCCATGCCCCTTTAATTGTGCACGCTCATTACCCTGGGATGAAAATGAGAGCCTCTGAGTCCTACAGCATCCTCCATGTTGAGCTGTTTCCGGTGGATGTTCAGCAGACAGTGGATATATCCGAGGTGAGCGCGGCGGCTGCTGCGTTGCTAACTCTCCTCTGCTGGGCGAGCGGCCGTGCTCTCTGGCTGCTCCACACTTTGATTGACAGCATGACAAAGCAGAAGCTCGAAATCTGTTGACTGACGCTGACCGGCGCTTTTTCGGATAACATGGGGGTCTGTGAGACGAAGGCGGGGCTCATAAATACATTTTTATATTGCTTTATGCTAATATTATATTGTAGTATGGAACCAGACTGACACATTGAAGCTCTGTTGAAAAATGATACACACATTGGAAACGAACGGAACCTCCGGACACGAGCTTTAATGTCATGTGACTAACGGCGTTTCAGGAAGTGGGTAGCACGGGAGAGAGAGAGAGAGAGAGAGAACCAGCGAGCGGGAAGCGGCCGATTATACATCCCGTCTCATTTAATCTTTCTGTCTGTCATCCAGGCGAACACGGTAATTATTCATTTGGATATGTTTACAAAGAGCTGTATATTTTGTTTATGAGATATGTGAGACAGAGCTGATGCTTTATTTCCGTTTTGTGAACTGATGTGTTTGTGTGTGTTTATAGTTTCCACGGTGCTCCACGAAACGATATCTTCTGTGAAGGATGAACCTTATGTGGACATCAGTAGCGGGAGCGTGGACTCTTTCAATGACCATCAGTTATACGGCGCATGCTTGATGGGGCTGAGATGTGTGATTATGAGGCCAGGAAAGTACATTATTCTCGGGACGGAGGCAACTGCCATCAGGAGAACGTGTTCCTGTGACGTACTGAGTGAGGTCTGTAACAACGCCATCCCAGTGGGACACGGCCTTACCGTGGTGGGACAGTGTTTGTGTGTCTCCAGGACTCCTGGAGCTGCGACGGCCGGAGCCTTATGCTGCCAGTACGGCCACCCATGCCCAACAGGACCGAGGGTGGAGGGCTGGAGGCTGGGCAGTGGGCGAAAAACCTGCTGCCGTTAGGCCAATGTGCCCTGCTGTGGAGAAGGGCATTGCCAGGAAGTTAAAGCCCTGTTTGAACGAACGGCGCTGCCGACACCGAAGGGGAGCTGCAGCAGCGTCCACGTTACCGTCAGGTAGATGGCAGGAGGCAGAGGACACCGCCCAGAGCGCCTCGCTGTGTCTGAAGCCTTGCTTCCTTCATGCAGTCGTGTGTTTGGTGAGATCCGCTGAGCCGTGGTCCAGCCTCCACGCTCGGTGTCGACTGCTGGTGCTCGGACTAGTGACCACGGGTCAGCGCTGGCTGACTGACTGGCCACGCTGTGAGGCTTGAAGCTTTTCTTTCAGAAGCTGAATTGTCTCCTTCACCAGGAGTTATCGACGTTCCTTTTCTTGGTTTGGACCACTGATTCGTCCTGTTGGGGATTTTTCCTTCTCTGGACCGTTTGTGATTGGCCCGTGTTCTTGTAGATGCAAATATGATGGAGATGCTTTAAGCAGGTTGTTGATAACAGTCAGACTCAGATCTCTGTGGACAAATTGTCCATTTTCTGCCTCGTGTATGTATTCCTCCATAAAGCACCGTGATGCAGAGATAATCAGTGCTATTCATCTCACCTCTTCAGTGGCCTTAATGATGCGTCTGATTTGTGTCTGTTGCTGTTGCAAACATTGTTTCAGCCCTGAAGGCGTCAGCTGGCGTTTGGAAAGTCGACAAAGCTCACCAAGCGAAGCGAGACAGAGAGAGGAGGACCGACGCCGAGGAGTGCGAGTGTGAGCTGCCTCTCTGCTGATTAGGTGATGGATGGCAGACAGACTGAAGTGTGTGTGAGAGAGCGAGAGAGCACAAAAAAAATGAACTGCAGATCTGAGCAAACTTTTTGTGACTCAATTTATCCCTGAACTGCAACGCTGCGCGAAAGTCCAGTCCAATACAGAAACAGCGTATTGTCTGAGAAAAAGATGACGGCTTCCTGATTTCCCAGCAGGTATGCAGAGCCCGCCGCTGGCAGCCCCCGTCTGCTCTGAAATGTGTGCTTATGGAAAAGGTTATGCAACAGGATTCCTGCACAGCGTACACTGAAACACAGATACAGAAACGACTCGTGTCTGATGTGAGAACAACTCAGTGCTTTTATTGAGATGCTCTGACGTGAAGGTGGAATGAGCTTGAAGCAAAAGAGCTTCTTTTATTCATTTCTCCGTCTGTGAGGCGGTCCAAAGCTGCCCTGGCGGCGACGACAGGCCTCAGTGTCAAACTCTTGGACATGTCTGGAACCTGCTTTGCTGCAGAGCTTCCAGTGGCCACGCCCTCCTCCATCACTTCCAACTCTGCAGTGGGATGAAAATCCCATCTCTCCAAAACGTCAGCTGCCTGCAGGACGGACAGAGACCTCTCCGGCAGTCAGATCGCTGGTCGCTGCAGCTGTTTGCCGGTTCGTGTCTTGGGGGGCGTTCCCAGGCGTCTTGATTCATGACTGCTGGTTTTATTGAATTGTTTCTTTCTTCTGAAGAGATTCACTGCAATAGGAGTCCACTTCGTCATCTGTCCATTTGAATGTGTGTGTTCTCCCATCGTTAACGTTTAAAGTCATCTGTTCTCTTGCAACAAAGTTTCATTTCAAACTGAAACAGCAGCAACTCCTGTCCTACGTCGCTTTCAGCATTTCCGACATTTCTGTGTACAAAGACAGAATTTTAACATGTTTCTGGATAAATGTGAAACTTTTCTGACAGCAGCATGTGGAAACCATGCATTTAGCAATGTTGTTGTGAAAAAAGGGCCTGAAAGTACGATGGTCATCAAAACAGGTCATGAATAAACACTGATTTTCAAGAAATGCAAATCTGCTGACTGGCCTCTCGTCAAGGTCAAGGAACAGATGAAAATCTACTGAAGAAGCAGGAGCCAACAGCTCTGACCTTCCAGTAGTGTCCTTCCAAAGTCTTTCAGACAACAAAAGCTATCAGTTCACTCAGCAGCCTTCTCACACATCCACCAGAGTCCGCTGAGGCCACGTCAGACAGGTTGTCATGTTTCACGTCCGGTTATGAAGGAGCGCCCTGCTGATGGAACCTGCTCTGGTCCACGAATGGTGTTCGGATCTTTATGGTTTGAGCCCTCCGAAAAGGCTTACCAGGAAGCACATCATTTTATAACTCGTGTTTGTCATTTATTTTCTGTTCATTTAACTGAAATGACCACAGGTCATAAACCTGAAATACAATAAAAATAAACCATTACAATACAATCACTTGAATGTAACATTAATCAAGCAAAAGCTTATATCTAACTAAATGAAGTCGGCTTAAATCAACCAAAACTACATTGCCCAGAATGCCTTGCGCTACTGGGCATGCGCAGTTTGAGCCGCTCTCACGAGTCGCTTCCCATGTAAACAAACCTCACATGCTCCTAAAGTAAATAGAAACTTGGATCACCGAAGCGCAACATTTTAAAATAGATCGACACCAATGCATCTCGCCGCTGCCAGTGCTGTAAGTTGCCGAGCAAGAGCAAGTAATAAGTTTGAGCTGCCGCTACCGCCGCTAGCCGGATGCTAATGCCGCTAAACGCCACAACTACCAGGTTTTTTACCCCACTACCAGCTACAACGCTCAAGCGACGATCAACATTGGGACGGTGAGGAGCAAATCGAGGAACATAAATAAGCATCAACATTGCTTTTAATCAAAACATTAGCTGCAACATACCGACGGGCTGTGTGCTCCTGGCGCTGGCGGAGATGGACCCTTTCAAAATAAGACCAACCCGAAGTCCGCCATATTGCCACACTTGAAGGTGCTGTAGGCAGGATTCCGCATCTCCGCCATCTTGCTTAGGTTTACCTAAGCAAGATGGCGATTTGACCCATCTAAGATGGCGATTTGAAACCCAGCACAGCCAATCCTGTCCTGTTTTCTCTGACATCACGCCCTTATGCAAGTTAAGCCCCTCCCACAAGAACGTGAGACGAACGCCCCTCAACCAATCACGGTTAGAGCCTCATGGGCTCTTCTGATTGGTCAAAGATACCTGGAGCTGTCAAGATTCCTTTTCAGCTCAGAACAAAGATAGATGGAAACGCTGCGCCCTCGCGGTAGAGCAGTTATGCTACACTCCTAAAGGATTATCAATGGATACTCTGACATTTAATCCAAAGAAAACACAGAAAAATTAGCACTGACTAGCAAAATCCTGCCTACAGCAGCTTTAAATAGAAAATATATTCAAACATATTCAAAGAGCTTATTTTCTTCTTATTTCACATTACTTACTTTAGATTACTTCAGATTACTTCTATTTTAATTCAAACAATTAATATAAACAAAATTATCCAAACCCATTAATTACTTTTTTCCCTTTTTTTCCTTTTAGCCACCCAAAGTCTCAACAAATGGGCTGAGCTGCTCTCGCTGCATTGCTGTGATTGCCAAACTCAAACTGTGTGGTTTTGAGGGACAGTGAGGAACTGAGTGAGGTGTAGCGGATGATTGACAGGCCTGACGGTGAACTTCAATAAACGCAGCAGAGAACGTGTTTTCCTTCAAGGCATCATCACCAGTGAGGGTTCTCTGCTCCTGAACGCGTTCCCGCTCGCCAAGCTTTCATCCCAGTGCGTTCCAGAGACATGTAAAACCAAACAATCCTCACCTCTGGGTGATTCAGACCGCAATAACTGACTGTCCATGTCCTCCGCAGGAGGATCCACCCCAACAGAAGGGTTTCAGCTACCTGTCAATTACATCTTTTCCCAGTTCAACAGCAGAAAAAAGAAGTATTCTCAGTAAAGTGTCAACATTGTTCATGCCAAGGAGGAAGACAAAGACCAAAACTTAAAAATGGCCGTGCCAAGCGCTTCGAAAAGTCACTTCCTGGACCGAGCGGCACTCAGACTCAGTGAGACGACCGAGAACTCCGGACCATCGTGTGCAGCGTTGATCCACGGTGCAGGTGTTTGCAGGAAGAGAACACACTCGTAAACAGAGCGGCCCACATGGATACAGTCAGACCGCCGGCGCCTGCCGTCCCTTTGCAGGAGACACAGTATGGATCCAAAGTGTTTGCACCAAAGCAAAGCGTGAACAGCTTGTGTCCTACTTAGAGAAGACGCAGGCTGAATGAACAATCAGGCCAAACCTTCTCCTTTCCAAGTCGTCATGACCTGAGCATCTGAGCGGCCATTACTGAACCGGAGTCTGCTTCGCGCCGACAGCAGCACAGCTTGCTGGTTATTTGTCATTTAAAAGAAAAACATAAAATCTCTGTGTGAAAACAGGAGTTAGAGTGACGGTGCAGATGGGACGGAAATGACTGGAGCAGCGGATGAACAACGATGAACCTTTCATTTTTCGTAATGCAGTGAGGGAGGCGGGCCGGAGGGGAGGCTCTGCTTGTGGAACAGACTTGTTGTTACGGCGGACGATCCTCTGATGAAGCACCGACGCCAAACCTCAAGCTCTCACACTGAGAATCAGCCGGACTGACAGAGATTCAGCCGCATCCAGCGTCCAGTCACCACACACACACACACACACACACACACACACACACACACACACACACACTCAACACGTCTTAAGTAGAACCCGGAGGCTTTGTCCCATTCTGAATGCACTGAAAAGGTCAGGCTATCAGAAACTCACTTGATGGAATAATGAGAGCAGGTAATCCTGGGAACGGCGGCGGCGGCGGCGGCGGCGGCGGCGGCGCTGTTCAACCTGCTCACACACAGTCTCCATTATGTTGTTTTGCCGAGCGCGGCGGCAGAGTAACTGCTGACATTTAGTTTGATTACAATAGTCTGATTACATTTGCCGATATGAACATTACAGTGGAAATTACAGGCAGATTGCAGAGCGGCGTGCTGGAGAACAACAGCACACCGACATGAAGCAGGGACTGGCCTCAGTGCAGGGACGGCGTCTGTCTGGTCAGTGTGGACGGTGGACTGGCTTCAGCAGCTGGGTCGACGGCCGGATGTGGTCCAGACTGTCACCTCATTATAAATCTACAATAATGTAAAATTCTTATTTGGGCCGTTATCAGATTGCCTGGTCTCATTTGGCGGGGGCTCGTTGGATCATGTCTGTTTGTGGTGCAGAGACACGGCGGACAGCTTCATACAGGTTGAACTAAGACCTAATGGTTGCTTTTATTGGTTGGATTTCTCACATTCATTTCAGTCATTGCCAGGAATCTCAATCAATCAATCAATTTATTTTTGTATAGCCCAGTATCACAACAACAGCTGCCTCAGAGGGCTTCAAGATGTTACATTGGTCGGTAAAAATAAAAACAGTGAATAAGCATAATGTTAATATGTCAATATTTACAGTAACGAGACAAAATGAAGCAACCACCGCCTTAGACCCTCACATCCAGCAAGAAAAAACTCCAAAAACCCAGTGGGAAAAGAAGAAATCTTGGGGAGAACCACAGTATGGAGGGATCCCTCTCCCAGGGACGGACAGCTTTGGCAACAGCTAGCATGAGACAACAAGAAGTAAAGCCTAGGACAATGTTGAGGACAGTTCGTTGGACGGTCCAGCACAAGAACCACGGATCCCAGCAGTAGAACCGAAGCCAGTCTGCGAGCAGCACCGACAGGAGTGTCCTCCCGGTCCGGACGGAGCTTGTTCATAGGCCTTCGTAATAGTGGAGTCAGCAACTGAAACTGGAGAAGACTCCCCCTCGAAGGGGGGACAGCAGGTGAAAAGCAATGAACGGACTAAAGGGAATAACATTCAGACATTAGAGGACAGGGCTCAGTGCACCGTACTTCCCACAGCATTCTAGCTCCTAGGGCAGCTTTGTGGATACTTAAGTGTTTAAACTAGTATTTAGTTAGTATAGTTTAGTTTAGTTTAGTTTGGTTTAGTTTAATTTTGTTTAGTGTAGTTTGGTTTGGTTTAGTTTGGTTTAGTTTAGTTTGGTTTAGTTTGGTTTAGTTTAGTTTAGTTTAGTTTGGTTTAGTTTGGTTTAGTTTGGTTTAGTTTAATTTTGTTTAGTGTAGTTTGGTTTAGTTTAGTTTGGTTTAGTTTGGTTTAGTTTGGTTTAGTTTAGTTTGGTTTGGTTTACTATAGTTTGGTTTGGTTTACTTTAGTTTGGTTTGGTTTGGTTTAGTTTAGTTTAGTTTAGAATCCCTAGCTGACCTGATCATAGGCTGCATTGAAGAGAAACGTCTTGAGCCTAACCTTAAATGTGGAGACTGTGTCTGCCTCTTTGACACCACTTGGAAGCTGGTTCCATAAAAATGGTGCCTGATAGCTAAAGGCTCTTCCACCTAGTGTCCATTTAGAGACTCTAGGAGTCACCAGTAACCCTGCATTTTGAGAGCGAAGTGCTCTGATTGGTTGATAAGGCGTTAAAGCATCTTGGAGATAGGTCGGAGCCATCCCATTTAGGATTTTGTAAGTGAGGAGAAGGATTTTAAATCTAACTCTAAACTCGACAGGAAGCCAGTGAAGAGATTTTAGAACGGGAGTAATGTGTTCACGTCTTCTAATTCCAGTTAATAATCTGGCGGCCGCATTTTGAACCAACTGAAAGTTTTTTAATACACTTTTTGGGCAGGCTGCGAGAAGGGAGTTGCAGTAGTCCAATCTCGCAGAAACAAATGCATGGATGAGTTTTTCTGCATCGCTTCTAGGTAGAATGTTTCTTATTTTAGCTATGTTGCGCAAGTGGAAATATGCTGTCTGACCAGATGCATCAGTCAGACTTGTTGCTCTGATGTCCATCCTAATGCCGTCTGTGAAAACCAACATTGTATATTTGATTTACATTCAGTGTAAATGTGTAAAAGCAAGTCTGTCATTAACATTTCAGTGTTTTTTATTCTTTTTTCCGGTAAAACTGCAGCCTCACTATTCTTTCCTTTCACCATGACCGCATTAACAGTGACATCTCAAGGCTCAGGACGAAGAGGCCAGACGCTGTCCAGCATGGCCGTCTTTAGCGTAATGGTCCCTGCGGGTTGTTTTCACGTCCAGCCGCTGACCTCCTCACATCAGCTCCAGGGTTTGGGCCACTGTGGTGCATCTTGCATGCAGAACACATTTTTCCTCTTTGTTAACGCCGGACACAGCCGAGCCCTAAATGTATTTTATAGGACAATTTTCTGCAGGCAGAGAATGACTCAAATTATTTGTGGGAGAAAACGGCGAGCTAAGAGAGAAGAGCCTGACTGGATGCAGACTCACAGGGCGTCTTTCTTCCAGCGAGCCAGCTCCCGCTCAGCTAATGTGAGACTATTTACAGAATGCATCCTGTAATTTGATTTGACATTTTGACATGTACGGGAGAACAAGGCTTCTCTCTACATTGTGCACGTAAAAAAAAAAAATTAGATTCTAAAATAACTTTCAATATTTTGTAGTTCTTCAAAATAATTGTGTGTCTTAGTTCCATATTTCACAAAACCTGTTCCTGAATGAATGTTAGATGGGTAGAGATTTTAAAAAGGCAAAACATAAAATAAACAACTATATACATAAAAAAACTGTAATTATGTTGTGTTGAATTGTGAAATAATTGTCCACCAGCTGTGCTGAAAATTTAGCTTTATAATAGCAGCTTCCAACCTGAAACTAAATGCTTCAGGTCCGTCTCCATGTAAACAGGGGAAGGTACAACTGTTGGAAAATGTCCGGGCTGTGAGTCCATGTCGACGGTGGAAATGCTACTGCAGCCACTGCTGCCGCTGCTGCCGCTGCTGCCGCTGCTGCTGCCGCCGCTGCTACTGATGTCAATGCCGCCACTGTTGCTACCGCTACTGCTGCTACTGCTGCAGCCTGCTGCCGCCTGCTGCCGCTGCTACTGCTGATGCTAGTGCTGCCGCCGCAGCCGCTGCCACCACTGTTGCTACCGCTGCTGCTGCTACTGCTGATGTTGCTGCAGCCGCGGCTGCCATTGATGCCGGTGCTACTGCAGCCACTGCTGCTACTGCTGCTGCCAGTGCTTCTGAAACAGCTGCTGCCACCGCTGCTGCTGCTGCTGCTGCTGTTGCTGCTGCCACTGCTGCTTCCACCGCTGTTGCCACCGCTGCTGCTGCTACTGCTGATGCTGCCGATGCTGCTGCCAGCGCTGTTGCTACCGCTGGTTCTGCTACTGCTGCAGCCGCTGCAGCCGCGGCTACAACTGCTGCCGCTGCTACTGCTGCACCTGCTACTGCAGCCACTGCTGCCACTGCCGCTACTGCTGCTGCCACTACCGCTGCAACTGCTGTTGCTACTGCTGATGCTGCTGCAGCCGCTGCAGCCGCTGCTGCTGATACAGCCACTTCTGCTGCTGTTGCTGCAGCCGCTGCTGCTGCTGCAGCCGCTGCTGCTTCTGCAGCCACTTCCGCTGCTGCTGCCGCTGCTGCAGCTGCACATCACGCCGTGGTCAATTGTTCTCCTGCGCCTGAAAGCACTGAGCTGAGACTCAGAGTGTGGAACCAGCAGCCCTGGTGTGTGTGTGTGTGTGTGTGTGTGTGTGTGTGTGTGTGTGCGTGCGTGCATGCGTGCGTGCGTGCGTGCGTGCGTGCGTGAGCGTGTGCGTGTGCGTGTGTGTGTGTGTGTTAGAGACGTGGTTCTCCAGTAGAACACACGGAGCAGTCAAACTGGTGCCAGTCTGATGCTGTGGTCCTGCTGATGCTCAGCATCCAGCCGGTCTGGGATCCAGGGGTTGACTGGGGCTGAAGAGACGTCTGTGGAGTGGAGGAACCACAACACCTGACAGAGAGCAGGCGGGACGCTCTTCCATCTCCCTCCGTCTCTATGCTCAGCTCAACACCAACTCCTCAGCCCCTGTCTGCTGTCTTCTTCTACACACACCAATGCACACACACACACACACACACACACACACACACACACACACACACACTTTTCTCTCTCCCTGCCTCTGCTCACACACCTGCAGAGGCTCTCAGAAATGGGTCGCTCGCTAGTGTTACCCCCCCAACACACTCACCGACACGCACACGCACACACACACACCTCCATACTTCTTTATTTCCTTCTCTCCTTAATGAAGCGCTGGTCAGACTTGCCGCTGACCCACTTCCTGGTTTCGTGCTTGCAGGCAGGGGAAAGCTTTTTCCAGCAGCGTATGTCAGGTACTCAGAAGATGCTCGCTTTCCCTATGTGGATTGTTGTTTTCATTTTAAAAAGCTACATTTATTCTTCATTGAGGTCTTATTATCGTTCTCATGATGGCTTTGGTGTGAACTGCTGTTCTGCATCCGGACAGCCTCTCATCTTAGATCCAAACTCATCCTCAGTTTAAATTTGAATTATTTGAAAATTCCAAACATCTTTGTTGATGCTGCGCTGGATGACCTCTGAAAGTTTGTTCTCTTTCTGTCGTCTTGCTTGTAGAGTTGCAGTTCATGGACTTCGTGCTGTTGTCTGCCTCTCTGGAAATGTTTTCCAGTTTGTTGGTTTTTTCATGTCGTCATGAGTTACAAATTTTATTTTATTTTTCATTATTGAACAATGTCCCAAAATGTCAGCACTGGGCCACAGTCTTATTTCATTTTTAATCATCTCAGGAAAAAGCAACCCGGGTCTGGTGCTGCTGCTATGCAGATGATTCACTGGTTTATGTGGCTTTACAAAACCATCACTTCAAAGCATCTGCTTTCCAATATTATCATCTGAAGAAAAAAACACATTTTTGAAATGAATCAAAGAGGAAAAATGGCTGTCTTTGACCAGTAATAAGAAGGCAAACATCTTCAGTCACCACACATGTATCGACTGTAATGCTGCCATTAAATGTTGAGGAAACGTTTTCTAAAAAAAGACTTTTATCTCCTAAGAATATCTCACAATCAGACATGACTGCATGATGCTGAGAAACTGATCCATCCCACAGCTATTATCCACAAATAGACAGTTTCCATGCTTACAATTCTGGATTACTTAAAACTATTCTTGATTTTGACGACCGCTGCGAATGGAATCTGTTTTTGTGCTGGAGTAGCTACCAAAAAACACACTTTAAGGTTCATGATCAACACAGATATGGTATTGTATGAAGAAATGTATTCCAAATCACACTAATATTTGTAAATTTTTTATAGAAAATGTAGAATTTATTGACACTTATTCTGATATTTGGTTGGTAGCGACTGCTGTATAATTATCTATCGATCTATCTATCATTGTTATTGAGAAATTTCATACATGTGAGATGAACTAGAAGGAACTGTATGATATATATAGGCAATATTTTCAGTATTGCTTTCCACAAAGTCACTGTTTCACTAAACACTGGTAATAGTTTTCTAATTGCAATTATTTGATGAATTGAAATCGCGCCTCTTTGTGTTTTCCATTAAGAGGCTCTCTGCTTTCCCGCTCTGCTCATCTATGGGCTTAATTTTGTCTAAATGGAAGCCAGACTTGAAGTTTCAGAGTTGTGCAGATCCAATTAGCTTCTCTTATAACTTAGGTCAACTCGGGAGCGTCGTCATGTTGGGTTCAAATTATTTTCAGTCCAGGAGGGCTGGGTAGGGCTACCCGGAGGTCTGGGTCCAGAACAGGGAGGAGGAGATGTGATTTGAGTTGTGAACTGCAAGGAAACTTTCTGTAGCTGAACTTCGGTATGTTCTCTATTCCTATGTTCGGTATTCCTGAATCAGCTGCATGTTGAACGAGTTCCAAAAAACGTGGACTGGGCTTTAATAGACCTTGAGATTCAGTAACTTTATTTTGTGAAAAGTGTTTCTGTGGATGTAAACACTGCTGTCAGTCTGTCAGGAGGCTGAAAGACAAAGGCAGGAAGGTTTTTAGGCTCTGTTTACGAGACATTTACAGTGAAAACGTATTTTTTTTGTGTGTTCATTTCAGAAAAGTTGCATGTTTGGGTGGAAACATTTAGCAGAGCAATACTTGCCGTTTGATAAAGTTTCTGCTGGTGGCTGCCTTTGCAGTGACGCTTCCTTCGTTACTTCCTGAACCAGTCATTTCTCTATCTCCAGACGTGGATCCGTCCCCAGTGGTGGGGTTTGAGACACCAGCTGGTGAAACGCGTTAAACTGGTGACCAACATAGCTTCAGCAGACATTCAGGAAGTTTTCAGATATCTGTAGCCATGTCTTTTAGATCTGTAGTTAAAGCTGAGAATAGACCTCGGGTCTATTTCACCAAGCAGGGTTTAAGAAAACTCTGTGTTCAATAACCCGGAAATGAAGCAAACTCTGAGATTTCCATTCTGAGATTTCCATTCCACAAAGGGAGATAACCCAAACCAGAGAGAGAGGAGTAACTCCAGTCTGTTCCACTGGGAGAGGGAACTGAAACTGTGGGTCAGTTACCGCAGTAACACACTCTGTGACTCTAACCTGCTCGGAAGCAGGTTTTTCTGAGTCAACCCTGAAGTTTCTCTCTGGCTCCGCCCCCACACGCGCTGTTCATTTCCTCATTCATTCAGTCAGCTGACGGGTTTTTATGTAGCTGTGAAAATGTCATGTCCTTTTATCAGCGATCCTGCAGATGAAGCAGCAGCATTACTGCAGCGGGAACTGAATCTTCGTCAGGAGATTATTTACAGACCGCAGAGATGTTTTGGCGTTTCCGGACAGTTATCTTTTTGAACGGTACTGCTTTAATCCATATGCTGCATTTCACAATCTTTTCCGTCCATATTTTGCAACATAACCAAACGTAGTCGCGCACTCACATCCCAGCAGATATTGTGTGTTGCGCTGCGGTTCTTTGCAAATGGGAGTTTTTTATATAACACTGGAGATGCAGAGCACTGAGGAGTTTAAATCACCACCGTCATCACCACCACAGCAAATAAAAGTCATGACACACATTCCATTTTGTCTTCTTTATTTCTTACAAAAAAAAAAAATAAAGGGTTTAGTTTATGTTCCAATAGTGAACATAACTCACCTGTGACCATGAACCCACCTGCAACTTGTGCTCCAATATCTCAATTTCGTCTTCTTCATCTGGAGGTCCAGATCCTGCTGTTCTTTAAAGGATTTCTCTCTCTTGTGGTGTCACTGCTAACGCTGCTAACGGCTAACGCTGCTAACGCTGCCGGTGTTCAACTGTCGGAGACTTTTTTTTTTCCTCCTCTCCGTTGTCCGGGCACAGTTTAGCGCGGGCGGCGCCCGGACTGAAAAGGTCTGGCAGAAACCCTGATCGCATGTGGCTTCCTCGGTCTGCCTGAGACTGTGAGCTGAGCCTGTCGCTATTAGACCCTCCCGTCATCCCCCTCCCTTCTTGTTGTGACGTAAAATGCATAATTTCCTGCGCCCCAGCACGGGAATGTCGCCGGTTGACACGCAAAGCAATAATTATATATATTGAAAAATCCCGCGACATGTTAGAGGAGCCGATCGGCTTAATTTGCATTTTGTCATCTCCAGTAGTAGCGGCTTGGCTAAAACGGACGTTCATAGACATTTAAAAGTTACGCACTACAGCTTTAAATTCTACAGCTGCACATGAACTGAATGAAACGAACCTCTGGTGTTTACTGAACATCGTCTCACAGTGTTGATCTGTGATGTGGGAGCTGAGGGACCATCCTGCTGCTGACCAGCCAGGATCTGTTAAAAAGGATGACAATTTGAATATTTCAGTGTCGGCTAAATGTCAAGCTCTATGTTCCACAGGAGCATTCAGAGTTTTAATGGGAAGAGAACAATCAGTAACGTACCTCCATATGACTTTCTGGATCCTCTGTGAAGGCAGCAGACACGTTTCATCCTCCTCATCCTGGATAAATAACATCTTTCAGTATATTTGCGTAGATTTTTCCAAACTAACATTTGGCAAAAATATTCTGAGTATTTCCTGCTGACAGTTTCAGGTTGGTTGTAGCGTGAAGGGGCTCCAGCAGGCATAAATATTTGTATCAATAACATTTTTAAAGTATTATACTCAAATAATAGATAATAATATGAGATTAAATAGAATTAATTATTTAACATAACATGATATAGACGTGTGACATAAAACAGCTGCACAGTCCATCAGCCACTTAGTATTTATGCTACTTTACAATGTTAAACATGCTTAAAAAGATGAACCTCAGTGAGATTATGCCGAGGTCTTTTGAACAATGTTTCTATATTTCATCTTTAGCTGCTGCCATGTGGCTTCTTCCCTGGGGGATTACAACTAAATGAAATACCTTAATAGGTGACCATTCAAACAGTTTCCCTGTAAGAATATTTAATATTCAATAATATTCTGATATAAAGGACTACATTTAAACTTACGCATTGACACGGGCAGCAACTTTCTGCCACGCCACCTCCCTCTCCTTCGCTGCTGTAGAGGTGTTGCATTTTTTTTTTTTTCAAAAATTGTGTTCCAGCTTCCATATGTCGCTCTCCACTTCTCTGTTGCCATGGTGACTCGTCGAATCGGCGCTCCATTGATGCTGGCTTTTTATAGTTGTCGCACACGTGCTAAACTCCAGGTGAAACGACTTGAAGTTGAGTAATCCAACTCAAATCAGCTGTTGTGTAACCAAAACCCAGCGTGTTCCCTTCAGAGGAGATCCACAGAGTTCAGGATTTCCCTCAGAGTTTTTTCAACCTGCTTGGTGAAATAGACCCCTCATAAACAACAACAACAACAACTACTACTACTACTACTACTGCTACTACTGCTACAAAGTCACTCTGGAATTATATTTGTGGCACAATCCTGAGCACACAATGTGAAATTAAAAAAAAGAAATCTGTCTCAAAAAAATATGTTTATAGGTGAAACTGTGCACATAAATGCTGGATCCTGGAGTTTCTCACTGTGTTTGTCGTTTACGGTTAGATCTCTGCTGTCTGCATCTCTACTTCTTTTACACTCTGCTCAAGTTTGTCTTCACTCTGGTTGGACTTGGCCCAGCGTCACTGAAGTGTCACAGATTGGATCCATGGACACCAACATCAGCCGGACTTTAAACAAAATCATCTTTTATTTTCTGACATTCAGTCATTAAAAATAGTCACATAAATGTGTTGTGACCCAGTAAGAGCAGCAAAAACCCAGTTATACAGAAATGTGCTTTTCTAGCCCATAATAGATTTTTGTTTGCTCAGATTGTGTTTTTCTTCTTCCTCTTCTTCGCACTGTGTGGTCCATATTGTGGCAAAGCGATAGTCCCGTCCTGTACCTCGGTCCAGCAGCTGGGCTCTCTGGGTCCCGCCGTCTCGAGGCCATGGGGTTGCGCTGACAGAGAAACTGCCGCTCACCATGACAAAGGTTCCAGCAGAAAGCCAGCCTGTCTACAGAGGGGCTTTCAGAGATTTGTGACGCCTGAGACTGCGATTCTGTTTAGATTCCGTCAACCGTCAGTACATTCTGAGACTTCACCGAGAAGGATTATCTCTTATTGGGCTGTTATTTCCTCTTTGGGAAAATGAAGTTCTATTATCTGAGGCTCCAAGAACTAGAATCTGGAGCCTTTGTGCGAGCTTTAGGCTCCGGATGATTTATCTTTGCTCCTGCAGGCCGTGAAGGCAGGGAGTCAGCGGGGTGGGCCGGCGGTGGAAAGGTCAGGCTGTGATTGTCTCTCCGTGTCTTCAGCAGCAGATAAGCAGCAGACTGCGCCTCGGACCGCAGAGCAGACAGACATGGATCATCTCTTTCCACAACACTGTGAACAATTAGATCATCTGACGGACAAGCTGCCGCGGTGCAGCATCGCCTCGGCGGAAGCTCCCAAGTTATGGGCTATAACTCTCCACTGTATGAATTTGGAAAGGTCAAAGCAGAAACTTTGGGTCTTTTTTTTCTTCTGTTGAAAGTTGACATTTTAGATACGATTCGTTTACCAGACAGGTGACATTAAAACCATGTTAAAACGACCCTCACTGTGCTCAACAGTCCCGGCTCCACGCAGCTCTCATAGAGACGTTTTCTCATGAGGGATGACGAGGCGGAGCAGCGCTCCATCACCGCTGGGCTAAAAGTGAAGCCCGACATGTCCTGTTCCGGGAACACAAACCGCAGCTTGAACATCGGAGCTCTGGGTCTTCAGAAGTGCGCGGTATGGCGGAGGCAGCTGGGACGCTGCTCCGCCAGGCGGCCAGCAGGGAGGATGAGAGTTCTGCTGCGCTCAGAAGCATAACGGCGTTTCTGTGGCTCCAGAGGAGGCAGAGCGATAACGCCGTGATGGATGTCCTCATAAAATCCTCATTTCTGTCCCTGGACTCGGTGTTTGCGGCGCAGGATCACAGGTTAGAGGGTGAAATAAAATCCCAAAGAAGAGAGTTCAGCAGGACTTTCCAGAGCGATGCTGCAGCTCCGAGGCGGACCGAACCGTCAGGAAGCAGCGGGCCGCCTGTCTCCTTCAGATTACCTTCATCACACTGGACTCCAGTGTCTTCATGGGAAATGTCCACTGGTAGAAGTGGACACTGTGTCTTTGTCTTAGTCTTTTGGATCCTAATTAGCACACATATGGGGTTAAAGGTCAGGCTCGGGGTTAGCATTGGGGAAATTTACATGTAAGATGAGCAGCTGGGTTCGTCCACTCGGTCCATCCTCTCGGTCCGTCCACTCGGTCCATCCACTCGGTCCGTCCTCTCGGTCCGTCCACTCCCAGTCTCAGAGCAGATCGAGTCACATTCAGGCTGAGACTCAGCGTCCGTTCGGCCTGAAGCGGCGCCCAGGACAGATCCAGCTGTCGATACTGTGTCCGTGTTTTCCCACTGTTCAGGGTTAGTGTGTATTTTAGTGTGTGTGTTGTTTGAAGCAGCAGCAGCCACGACAGGCCACACATCCTCCATGATTCTCGGCACTCCTGCCGTTTCCATGTCCTCAGGCATCGTTTTCAAAATGTCACCGTGTAAAGACGAAACTTTTCAGAAACGACGCAGCAGAACGATGGACTTCCTCTTTCAGGGTTTTCACCTAAAGCCACTGTGGTCCAGTTGTGGTGTTTAAAAGTCATTTTTCATTTGTTTTGCGATTGTTTTTTTACAGTTTTTGAATTTGTTTGATTGCTTTTGTCTATTTTCAGTTGTGATGTTTTTGAATTCGGGTTGCAGCTTTTTCAAAAGCGCTGCAGACTTTGTGATTCTGCTGTTTCTTTTACATCTTTTCGGTGGATTTTGAATTCCTGGTCTCTCCTCTGTATTTACAGTCAGATTAACCTCTTCAAGCTAAAATAGAAAACTTTTTTCGCATTTGAAGTTCTGTTTGTTAAACCTTCAGCTGTTGAAAATGCATCTTTTTGAATGTGAATCTTGTGGCTGTCAGGTTTGACCGTTCTGGTAGAAAGTGGAGAACGATGTTCAAACACGGCGGTGCAGTTTGATTCGGTCAGAGCTTGCTGGGACGGCGCTGGCAGCTGTGCTTCATGCAGGTGGAGCTGATTTCCCCAGAAAGTCTCCTTCCAACATCGAACCGAGGCCCTGCTGTAAATCCTGAGTGAACCGGTTTGATTCCCCTCTCATAAAACTCACTTCAGTCCACTTCCCACCTTCATCCTGATTTACCGCGCCGTTTATTGCATTGCTGTGCAGTCGTCAAGTTTGGGCTGAAATTGTTATTTATATGTCTATTTATTGGAGCTTCCTGTTTTTGGCAGCGCTCTGCAGGACATGGAAACCGTGGAGCTGGTCTAAAGCACACGGGCCGCTTCCTCGGGTCACTGCCTGTCTGGGGGGAGGTGAGGTGAAGTGGGCGGCTACCTTCCAGAGAGACGGATGGACAGATCATCGGAGGTCATGCGGGGATTCGGGGGGAAACGCAGGCTTGTTTTCAGCTCACTGACCAGCTCCAGTCCATAATGCTGGCAGCATTACACAACCGCACAACTGCCAGGACGCCCATCAGTTCTGCAACACTGGATCCAAACAGCACAAGCTCAGACACCAAGACGCACAAAGGAAGAACAGGAAGATAAAAAAACAATGTTTTCTTCCTCTGACTGTGCCGTTACGAACACTCCCAAGATAGCAGCGGTCTTTTAACACTTTCCTCACTGCCTCACTGCCTTAGTGCCTTAGTGCCTTAGTGCCTTAGCCTCTTAGCTGCTGATAGGAGGGCAAAGCTATGTCCAGAGACTGTGCTTCTCAATAATTAAAGTCCTTGATTCTGCCGGCTCCCACCACAGCGGGCCGCCCACAGCCGGCCACATGCATGGATGTGATTCCCAGAACAGTTCCAGTTGTGGTCTGGTCTGGTCTGGTCTGGTCTGGTCTGGTCTGGTCTGGTCTGGTGGAACAGGTAGAACCGAGGAGTTCTGGACGCCTCGTTTCTCTGCCTTCCTTTCAGAAAAGGTTTGCGTTTGGAAAACAGTGTCTGTTTACATGGAAACGGTGTAGTGAGCATGAAGGGCCACTAGTGGGCGCTGTTGGTAGTTTTTTTTTTGTGAAACCACGCAAAACACGCTGCAGAGAACAGGAGAACACACACGTTCGTATGGACAGACCACCCAGGTGGAGCGTTACCATGGTGACTGTCAGCTCTACAACTAACAAGTCCAGGTATCTGAGCAATGCCGAAAGTTGCCGAGTGCGGGGCGGGGGGCGTTGCCGGGCGGCGCTCACACGAACCGTCGGAGCGGCGCAGAGCGCTGCTCACACGGAGCACGGAGCGTCGGGGCGCCCCTTGTACGGCCACGGCGTCCCCCCGCTGTACGTGGCGCCCTCGGCGGCCGCCTAGTTCGCCTAGGCCTAGAGCCGCCACTGCAGGTCCCAGCAGTCCGATAAGAGGCGGACAGAAGAAGAAGCAGGATGAAAGGCTCTTAAAGCACAGGAGCGGCGGCGGGCTCCACCCCCACCGAGAGTTTTAAAAAGTCTGGAACTGCAGGGAGCTGGACAAACTCAACCCTGCATTCTGATCTGCTGCCGATTGTCTTTCTACAATCAAAGAATGAGACATTCGGCTTCAGCCACCAAATCCAACAATGAATCAATTAAACGATAGAGCGCTCTGTAGATTAACGGTCAGAAACACGGTGGTTTGGTTCTGGTTCCACTTGAAGCTTCTGGAAACATCAGCTTCTCCAGGTGTTCACTGAGGACAACACATCCAAGGCGCCTACACAGAGAAAATGTCTTTTATGTCTCACACTCTTCCATTGAGAAGCCTAATGTGTGTGGAGTTTCCAGGAAAAAGAGAAAAGCTTTAATGTCACAGAATGTGAGGAAAAGGCGAAGTGAAGCTGTGATGCTCCGCATACGAGGGGGTACCCAGAAGTTTCCAGAATTTGGTCATAAAACACTAATAATAATGAGTTTGGACTTCTGGCCGTCAGATGTGCTGCAGGTAAGCCTCGTGCACATCTGTGAGAAATCTGAACTCCCAGAGTGACACTGACGCCTGTCAGGCGCTATTTATAGCAACAGAGTGCAGCAGCAGTCTGCGCTTTTTCCAAAATGACGACATTGACTGGGAAGCCAGAGCAGCGCAAACATTAAATTCTGCTTCTTGCTGGAAAAACAGCAGCAGAAACACTCAGCTTGTTGCAGCAAGCCTACAAGGATGCTGCTCTGGGGAAGACTCAGGTCCATGAGTGGTCCGGGGGTTTGAGAAGGGCCAGATGTCGGCGCGTCAGGTCCGCTCAGCCGTGAAAACAATGCTGAGCTGCTTCTTGGCTGTCCAGGGTCTCGTCCACAGCGAGTCTGTCCCTCCAGGTCAGACTGTAAACCAGGACTACTACAGGAAGTCCTCAGACGCTCCGTGAGGATGTGAGGAGGAAGCAGAGCGTCGTGGCGGAGTGGAGCCGGTTGATCCACCACCACAGAGCGCCAGCGGACACGGCGCTGCGCCTCACGCAGTTTCTGGAGAAGAATGAGATGAATCTCCTCTCCCATCCGCCTGATTCTCCAGATGAAGCCTCCAGGGACTTTTTCTTGTTCCCCAGGTTGAAGAAGCAGCTGAAGGGACAGCGGTTTGCAGATGTGGAGGAGGTGACAGAAAAAAACGCAGCTGACCCAGAATGACACTTTTACGCACGGGTCTGACGACGCATTGGTGAAGTGGGAGACACGGCTGGAGCGCTGCATTAATGCGGATGGAGATTATTTTGAAGGCGACGGTGATGTTTTATTTTGAAATGTCAGAAATAAAAAGTTACAATCAAATTCCGGGAATTTTTGGGTACAACCTCGTATTAAGCCTCATTTATTACTCATTGTGCAGAGGATGCACAGCCTCAACCCCCTGAACACAGCGCGACACACACCTCCACTTTAGAAACGCATGTCGAAGAGACGCAGAGCTCCACACTGCAGTTCTGATCGGACTGCTGGTGAAGCAGGTCATCTGTGATCCCACTTCAGAGTTTTTGTTAATAAATGCCAAAACAGAGAAATTTGAACCAGCACCAGAAACGCTGTGCTCAGTTCTGGAGGCTTTTTTGGAAAACCTTCATACAGATGCAAAGAAATCCCTGCAAGTTCTCCAAGGACTGAAGCTCAGAGTGCGGCTGAACTCTGATCTGCTCCAGCAGTTTGCAGACGTGAAGTTTCACAGTGGAGACCATCGCAGCATCGTGACACCGGGCATTCAGACTGCAGGCTGGATACAGAACATTACAGACCATCGTTTATGCTGTAGTTTCCAGTGCAAACTTGCTTCAGATGGTGAGTTCACTGATTGCTCTGAGTCTGCTCCCATCATCCCTCTGGACAGAACAGCCATGTGCAGAACGCTGTAAATGTCAGAGGAACTATGAAGATGACGGCCGGCGGCCGTGCGATCCGGCCTGCTGAATGGCAGCGGTGGAATCCTGGAACGCGCCGGTGGATGTGAACCTCTTTAAGGCGTGAAAAAGCCGCAGTCTGGGAATCAGCAGGCTGCAGAACGGCGGCGGCGGCTGTGACGGTCTCCACGCTGACATCCATGTGTCCACACCAGCTCTCAGCTCTCCGCTGTCTTCAGGCGCTCCGACAACAGGACGGCCACACGTGCACGGATAATCACACCCCGGTCTGTCAGGTGAAAGGCTGACATTAGCGGCCCGGCCTCCCCGTGGCTTCCTGACCTTTCATTGGCTGTCGGGGCGGACAGGTGACTGCTTCCTGTCATCTTCCAGTCACTCTGTCACGACTCGCCGGCTCCTCCGTGTCTCCGCCATCCCTTTGTCTCCGGCCTTTTGTCCAGCGTGGGCTCGGTCCGGAGCACGTCTTTCATGTGTCCATCCAGCCTGATTAACCATCTGCAGGAAGATCTGCCGTCTGACAGACCAGAACCGCCGCGGCGCCGCCATGCTGATCAAAATACCAAATCCAGTTTGTAATGAAAGATGAAGAGAATGTCCCCGTTCTGCTGCAGCTCATGTTTACAGCAGCTTGCTCTCTGCAGGTGTGTGTGTGTGGTTTCATTACAGACACACACATCAGCACCAACAGCTCGTGGTCCGGCGCACAACTACACCGTTTTCAGTGTTTCTGACGTTTCTGTCAAAACCTGAAACTCACTTTCAAAACTCAAATGAGACTCAGTTTGAGTCGTGGTGGAATGAAAGAACGTTTGGGTCTCTGACTGGATTTAAATACCGTCATGAAACGATTAAAAGCAGAACCCGGCCCAGTTCCTGCCAGACCGGCACTTCATCGACACCAGCTACTTATCTTTATTAATAAAGTGATGGTGTGGGCAGCGTCCATGTAAACATGGAGACAAGACGCTGTCTGCCATGCTCTGCTTCCTCCAGCAGCTCTGCAGAAGGTGCTGATGGGTCCATCTGTCTTTCTCCTGGGTGTCTCAGTGAAGCTGCTGATTGATAGCTGTCTCAGGGCTGGAGTTTGAGAGGTTAATTCCACCCAGCTTGGTGATCTGCTGGGAAATGAGGCCAGATCAGAACTGGAAAGTGTTTCTTCTGTCGTACACAGAATTCGGCTGTTTTGAGGAGCGTGTCCTGAAGGAAGCTTTGCTGGATTCTGCCATGAAGAGGCGCCTGTGCCAAGCCTCCACAGAACATTGAGCAGGACCAGCTGGCCCGTCCAGTTCTGGTCTGTAAAGACTGTCTGAAGGTGCGGTCCAGTATCTGGAACCCAGAAACACCCAGCAGCTCCAGGAGCAGCAACATGGTGGCAGTTCAGACTTGTTTGCATTGGCTGGGGTGTCTTCTTCCCATAATGCATCCTGAGCCCTGTGTTTTCACACTCATGCATCCAGCCCTCGGCCCGATGTCAGAGTGGGACTGAGCGGGCTCAGGAGACCAGGCCCCCTGCTGAGCACTGCTTCCTGGTCTGGTTCCGGAGCTTCCAGGACCCAGTGGTGACCTGTTGGGGGCGAGGCGGAGCAACATGGCCGCCCTGAGTGGTCTGAGGCTTCCTCTGCAGCAGACTGTCGGACCACACAGGCTGGCCTTTGTCAACGAGCCATCCCCTCTGATCATATCATTCAACTCAACTTTATTGGTCCAGAGCCAAACACAACACAGTCATTTCAAGAGATTTTCACAGAAAAAAAAAACAAACAAGCAAGAAGAGGACACACTGGAACGAAGACAGTCTCTTTTAACAGGAGAGCCTGCAGAACCAGACCCAGAGGAGACTTCCTGCAGAACCAGACCCAGAGGAGACTTCCTGCAGAACCAGACTCAGAGGAGACTTCCTGTAGAACCAGACCCAGAGGAGACTTCCTGTAGAACCAGACCCAGAGGAGACTTCCTGTAGAACCAGACTCAGAGGAGACTTCCTGCAGAACCAGACTCAGAGGAGACTTCCTGTAGAACCAGACCCAGAGGAGACTTCCTGTAGAACCAGACCCAGAGGAGACTTCCTGTAGAACCAGACTCAGAGGAGACTTCCTGCAGAACCAGACCCAGAGGAGACTTCCTGCAGAACCAGACTCAGAGAGGACTTCCTGCTGGTCCAGTTTGAGGTAGAGGGACAGAAAACCACAGATCGTTGGGGTGGAACAGTAAACTTGCCCTGGAATTTTAACTTGAAAGTTTTTCTTTGTTGCGGCGAAACTTTCCATATTTTCACAAAACCAATTACCTCAAAACAAATTCCACCCGTGTCAACGTCAACCCGTTTCAGTGAAACCTTCTGGCAGCAAACACACTGAAATGTCCCATAAAAACCTTCCTCCTATAACTGCAGCGGGACTGACAGACCCGCCCTGACAGCAGGAGTTTTCATGACAGCATCACCGGCGTCTCAGTGTCCTGCTGTGTCCTGCTATGTCCTGCTGTGTCCTGCTGTGTCCACTGGCGATTTAAAAAGTGAAGGTCTTATTTGAAGTTGTTCTCATTTCCTCGGTCGGTTGACGAGAAGCTTTGGAGCAGCTAAATCATCTCATGTAGTGATTCAGGAAACACTCATCAGAAGGGGGAGAAAGGTCTCTGTGCTCAGGACGTCACGTCCACATTTCTTCAGCTATTTCTCCACATTGTCTGTCTTCAGATTTTTAATGTCTTTTTTTTTAAGCTACAGAAAAACCACATTCAAAACTAAAACATATAAACACACAGACACACACACACACACACATATACATACATGTGTATATATATATATATATATATATATATATATATATATATATATATATATATATATATATATATATATATATATATATATATATATATATATATATATACATGCTCTTTAAAGTGTGGATCAAAATGTTCAGTTGACACATATTTCACTGCCTGCCTTTAAACTCCACATGTACCTTCCTTGCTTGTTCTTTCATCCATGTATCAGCGAACGCTAAAAACTTCAAATAACTTTCTTTTTTGATAGATTATGTATGAGAACCTCGGCTTTAAGGAATGAGAGCACAGGGGAGTTAATTATTACTCTGTACACTGAATATCATGCATAAATTAGCGGCGCCATCCGGTTCTGGCTATATGTGGACGAGTCCAGTATGTTTGTGTGTATTTTCGCAGGAAGCGCTGATATTGTCCTGGCACTGACGTGAACAGCCGCTGCACTTGCTCTCCATGCATATGGCTGCCTGTCATGTGACTACAGAGAATTGGCTCATTATCCGGCATTGAAGCGCCAACAACTGAAGGCTTAGCACTTAATTCTATAAATAATTCCCACCTTGGGCTCCGGGGAGGCAGTGATGGGAATTTACTGTTAAGAGTTTAACTCCAAATTAACTCCATGCATATGGATGTCTGGGAAGTTGAAGCCCACTTCAGAGACTTGAGAGCTTCTGCCAGCGCTACAGACTCGGGAAGGAGAATAATGGCCTCCTCCAAATATATATTTTATGGAGATTTGCTGTGGTTTTCACTCGGGGGGGCTGCTCAGCTATATATCAGCGAGATTCTGCAGGATTCCCAAATTCCCGTCACTAATTGCGGGTTCCAGGCCGGGGAAGGAATGTTAATGAACATTATGGATCTGAATCAGCAGCGTACGGGGGATAAGAGACAGATTTCTATTATCTGCAGTTGCCCCACCTCAGTGTTCTTTCTGCGATGTGTGGCTGTAGAAGCCTCTCCTGATCCCCCACATCCCACTGGACCGCCGTGGAGACGGGAGGTGTCCTCACCGGGACTGGACTCGGATTCCTTTCCTCCAGCGCAAAGGGAAATGTCACACCGAGAATTCCTTCCTTCTTTCTTGTTTTCATTTTTGCTTTCCTGCCAAAAACGCTCTCTGCTGATATTGGACGGTTTCAGCGGGACGCCAAGGCGCTGGATTCCCGGGCCGGCTCGCCATCGTCGGGGCTGGAGCGCCGGGCGGATCGGAGGGAAACGCTCCATCGAGTGTGACCCACTTAGCTGCTGGAGAGGCACCAGAGACCACACCGCCAATTATTTAAACCCCGCTTCATTATTCAGAATTAGCAAGACGCCAGACTGAGTGTGTGTGTGTGTGTGTGTGTGTGTGTGTGTGTGTGTGTGTGTGTGTGTGTGTGTGTGTGTGTGATAAAACTCTCCTGATAACACGGAACCTTTCTGGAGGAGGAACCGAGCAGAACCACGAAACGCTGTGTGTCGCTGGCCCTGCGTGGAGGTGTGTGTTCACGTGTGCTCAGGGTGTGGCGTTTGGCTGTGTGTGTGAATGGGAAACATGCTGGCTGGTTGTGAGTGTGTGTGGAGGACGGTCGTCACTCAGAAGCCACGTTCACTAAAACCTCAGAGTAATGGAGTAACTGGCCGCTTGACAGTGGATCACAACATGTTTCACTGAATGACCCGACATGCTGGGTAGCAATGCGCTCGGCCGCAGTCGCATTCAGACATCAGAAGACGAGCACAGAGAGTTTCACCAACACGAGATGGGTTTTTAATGGAGAGGAAGAGAAAACACTAATTATTTAAATGCATTAAAATGTGTTGTTTTGAAAATCCGCCCAGAGGAATAATGTGTTCAAGGGGATCATGTCTTTCCAAAATGATCACTTTGAGCAGTAAAATGCGATGAAATGATCCTGGAACGAGTGTTTTGGTTAATTGTGTCGTTCTTTAAACAGATGAGAGTGGCAGAGCTGCTGTCTCTCTGCTGTGAATCACGAAGGCCCCATTCACACACCGATCCAAGAAAACACCCACATTCACAGCTTGGTGAAATGACGTGGCTTTACATGGAAACAAGAGACGAAGGATGGACTCACCATGCTGGGCCACTAGTGGGCGCTGGCGCACAACGACCCGCCTGTACAGAGGACAAACTGCTTTCCTCCAGAGGGTCAGGACTCCCAGTCAGAGTCTCCTGGTCCTGGTCCTGGTCCTGGTCCTGGTTCCAGTCAGATCCTCTTTGACCTGGTAGTTTCAGAGTTGACAGTCACTGTAACAACAACCCAACTTGGTGTTCTGTCCATGTGAATGTGTGTGTTCTCCGTGTTCAAGTTTAGACTGTGTCGTTCTCTCTGGCTGTGTGTGTGCGCGTGTGTGTGCGTTCTCGTATTTCTATCCTTGTTGGGGCCAAATGTCCCCACAAGGATAGCAAAACGTGGAACGACGTGCCTTGTGGGGACCTTTTTCCGGTCCTAAGTAGGAGAAACAGTGTTTTCTTGACCATGTTGTTGTTACTGAAAAAAGTAAAAGTGCAAAAACATTTCTTTAGGGTTAGGCTTTGTTGTGGTGTGGGTTAGGGTTAGGGTAAGGGTCAGGGTTAGGGGCTAGACATGAATGGGAGTCAATGGACGGTCCCCACAAGGATAGAAATACAAGACTGGGCGCGCGCGTGTGTGTGTGTGTGTGTGTGTGTGTCTCTGAGGAGTTCGCGCTCACATTTCCTCTTATTATTGTTTCCTCTGTTGAGTCGCGAGCCTCAGCAATTAGCGCCTGCTCTAACGAGGCTAATATCACTCCAAGTCCACTCCGCGACACACACTTCCACAGGATGAGAGCCTGATGAGACTGCGTGTGTGTGTGTGTGTGTGTGTGTGTGTGATGATTAAGTGGTGCCAGTGTGTACGTGTGATGGAGAGCGGGTGTCAAGGCGCTGAGAGGCTGTTATATGTGAAGCCTTGATGATCAAGTGCTGCGTAATTGAGAGGAGTGTGTGTGAGTGAGTGTGAAGAGGAAGTGGGAGTGTGTGTGATGTGTGTGTGAAAAGGAAGGGTCTGGGCCGTAATTGTCATACATTTATACACCAGGTTTCCCGAGCCGGAGTGGCGTTCTTCAGTGTTATGTTCACTGCATGTGGGAGGCTGAACGGCGAGAGGGAGGCGGCGAAACCGGAACCGGAGCGAGGATCCCGGCGGCGGCGAAACCGGAACCGGAGCGAGGATCCCGGCGGCGGCGAAACCGGAACCGGAGCGAGGATCCCGGCAGCAGCCAGCGGCGTTCCAGCCACCTGCTGTCATACATTACCCTATCTATCTGCTTTTTAAGTGGAAATCCCACAGCGGGATCACAAATCCAAACACTCTCCAGTGACGCACGAAATGATGCACACACACACACACACACACACACTCAAAAGGCTATAAATATTTCATAAAAGCATTTTGCTGAGCTGAGTTGGCAAAAAAAAAAAGTTGGCACTCGGGACAAAAGAGAAGCTGTAGTCTGGGATCAGATCGTGTTGGAACTGCAGCTGCTGTCAGCGCTGAACGCCGCTCTTACCTTCTGTGTGTGTGTGTGTGTGTGTGTGTGTGTGTGTGTGTGTGTGTGTTACACGGAGCTGCTGAGCAGTGTGTTCCTCTTCTCTTGGTGGCCTTTAGTAAAACGTGTGCAGATCAAGAGGAAATCAGCTGAGCAGTTTCGGCCTCATCGGGAGATGAATCCTCTCATGAGGCGGAGTCAGAAACTCGACACGCCGTCTGGAAACATGTTGATCAGCTTCACTTTCACCTCGAAGTCATCAGTAAACCTTTCTCTCAACCTGTACGGCCTGAACTGTCTGAGTGAGACAGAGGTCTAAACCTGGAAGCTGGAGATGCCCTGACTCCGTCTCCACGGCGACGGAGGGAAACTCACAATCTGTACATGAAGACATACCGTTTACCGTTTACATACCGTCAGATCCATGAAGCTACCTCTGCGTTGGTTTATTTGTTACAAGATTTCTTGGTAATTTCTACACGTTTAAGATGCAGGACAGTTAACCTTGGATGAGTTTTGTGTTCGATCCATCCACCTCAGTTTACAGCGAACACCTTTAACCCGTTGCTGTTGTATGAAGACCAGATTCGGTTTCGAGGACATTTCGTTGTATCTTCACCCTGAATCTACTGAGGAAGGCTGAATAAACCACCGTTCTTTCTGGCTGTCAGCTTTCGTCTCCACTCTGAAGACATTTCTTCAGTGACACTCCTGTCTTGGATCCATCTGGCCTCCTTTCTTCTCCAAATGCAGATTTTGAAGCTATTTTTAGCCTACATGGTGGATTACATCTCCCTTCTCTACACAGCATCCTTCCTCTGGAGGTCTGCTGTGGACAGTTCAGAGCATCGCTGTGCTTTTCTCCCTGAATTAAAGGAAGATCCATCGTCATGAGCAGGATTCTCCGTGCACAGCGGAGGAAAGAACGGATGTAAACACCAAAGCAGAGATTTAACCAGCATAAATATGGAAATGTTCTGTCATCCGGGCCAATGGGGTCAAGCTGCTGCTTGACTTCCGCCCATGCCCCAGTTTGCGATGGCGGCTCAGCGCCGCTGTGAAGGTGTATTTCCAGAGTTTCTCCGCCTGCTCTGCCCTCCTATTGTTTCTCCTCCTCTCGCCTCTCCCTCCGCCGCTCGCAGCACCGGCGGGTCGACCGGCTGCTCGCAAAACAAATGCTCCGTCTCTGCAGCGCTCCCCAAGTCACGCCGCCCAATAAATTGGAAAAATACTTTCTGACATGTTGAGTAATGCGTCAAATTGTATTCTCTCTCCTCACCCAGAGCCCCCCCGCCCCCCCCCCCCCCCCCCCAGCCCAGCAGCCAGCTATTCTATTTCATCTGCAAACCGTCTCGGGGTAAATGGATTGCCTCCATAACGCTCTCTTTATCAGGCTGGCTGGGTAAAGTGCCGCCGCTCGCTGTGGAGCAGGGAGGATGGCGAGCGGCGTGGCGTGGCGCGGCAAGGCGCGGCGTGGCGTGGCGTGATGTGGTGCAGCACGCCGTGGCGCGACGTGCCGCCGGGCTGGCATGTGCAGCCTGCGTGCGGTCGCAGCGGTAACCCGTTTTGACACGAGCACAACACACTGCCTGCTCAGAACGCTTGATGCTGAACTGACTGAGGCAGAGGTCTGCGCTGGAGCAACACACACACACACACACACACACACACACACACACACACACACACTCAGATTTCAAGCTTCAAAGTCGACACCCTAAGCGTGCTCACGCTGACTCAGACAAGGACGACATGCCGATTTCAACCCTTCACACACGCCGCATGCACCCGGGCTCACGCAGACACACAGTGGTAGTGTGTGTGTGTCTGTGTGTGTGTATGTGTGTGTGTGTGTGTGTGTGCGCCCCATCCCTCCCCAGTCAGACACCCGATGAACATTTAAATGGGCTTAAAGGCTTTGTGTGTCATGTTATCCTGCAGCCCTGTGATCTGCTTCTAACAGCTGCTCACCAAGGACATATGGAGGGACTGAAAGATGCAGTTTGTGCTTCTGTGTGTGTGTGTGTGTGTGTGTGTGTGTGTTAGAAGCATCACAGTGACATATTATTCACCAGCTTAGCTCCGTAGCACAGCAGCCTGTTCACCAAGGACGGATAAGACAAATACTGTAATATGCAGTGTTTGTAGTTGGATGTGCATGAGTCTCGCTCTCTGAGGGTGTGTGTGTGTGTGTGTGTGTGAGTGTCTGAGACAAAGAGCTCCACTTGGAAATAACTAATGCCAGCATACCAGGGAGCTCTATATGCATACAAAACACTTCTCCCGCCTCTGCTCAGTCTATTTCCGGAGCATCTCCCCGGTCGCAGCCTGTTCTGTCTGCAGCCTCTACTCGTTGGGTGTGATTATGTAGAGAAGCGGTTCGCCAGCCTTGAGTTGACCCCACTCTATTTTATTGGTGATTTATTTATTATTTTTTCTGATATTTTTTTTGGATTTGACAAAACTTTATTACCATTACAGTGAAAAGTTGATTAGCTGTTGACAGACTTTCATTTCATACTTCTTGTGCACCACGTTAGTCTCCAAAAGTGATCTCAGCTAAAACTCTTCTCACCACCAGGAACGGCTCAAACAGACAAACAGCTCAAAAAGCCAAGATGCATCAAATTGCCGAGGAGGCGGAGATCTGCTTAAAAAGAGGAAAAATTGCTAAAATTGTTTGAAAAAGCTCAAACAATGTCATCAAATCTGTTTAAATTGCAGCTTTTCAGACAGGTCGTTTTTCATTAGTGGCTCCCGACAACTCGTATTTGGTGAAGAATTGCAGAAAAGGCTCTCGTGGTGGTGAAAGCTGCACACCTTGCTTCCAACAATAAAAACAACAAACAAGGGCTGAAATGTGGAGTGAGAGGGGAACGGCAGTTTGACTGAAGATCATAAGAAAGAAACTATTTGCTGTTGTCATTTGTAGAGATATTAATCAGCCCTTGAATCAGTTTTACATTTTAGGAATTAACGGGAATAACTGCTTTAAATAGGGGGGAACCAGCAGAAGCAGAGTCTGAGGATTCTGGGAATGCTCTGGGTTTATGTCCTGGAACTCATTCCTAAAGCGCCAAATGGCAGAAAAAGCAGAGTGTGAGTGAATCTGTCCCCTTCACGGCGTCTCTCTGCTGCAGCTCCTGAAGCAGCGCTCCGTCAGCCTGAGCGCCTCGTCCTGCTGACCTCTGGGGAGAGTCTACCGGCGACCTTTGACCTGCAGACGGCGGTCCGCTCAGCTGTGCCGATGAGTGGACTCTGACACGGTCAGGTTGAGCTGCCTGGCCCAGTCTGAGACTCTCTGGGTTCCAGACCCAGAGCTCCGGGGTCTCCCTCCGGGACGGAGCTGCAGCGCAGCAGCAGGGAATAAACAGCACAATAAAGGGAAATCAGCGCTTCAGTCCAACGACAATGGCGCCATTTGGACTCCGTCAGCACAAACAGGAGTATGAAAGGCTGGAGAATTAGCACGGCAATCAGCAAATCCGCCGCATTCCGCGTCGGCTTTATGAAGCCGTTCTCAGGGAGCAGCTCTTTGTGTGAGGACAGCGACTGCTGGTGGGACGGAAGAGCTGCAGTCTGGAGCTGTCCGTCTGGACTGGTGGAACGTCTGAGCAGCCATGAGAGTGAGGATAAGATAGGATGAGAATAGGACCTTGAGGGTTGAAGGGATGCTGGCAGAACTGGCTGCTCCGGGCGCTGTGGCCTCCAGGGGGCGCCACTGAAACCCAGATTCAGGACCCTTTTAATGAATGGGAGTTTTTTTTCTCTTTCCAACACTCCTATATGTACTTTCTCCACAGCGACTGTTGTTGTTGTTTTATCTGGAAAAGTGTAGAACCAGACCCAGAGGAGACTTCCTGCAGACCCAGACCCAGACCCAGACCCAGACCCAGACCCAGAGGAGACTTCCTGCAGACCCAGACCCAGAGGAGACTTCCTGCAGAACCAGACCCAGAGGAGACTTCCTGTAGAACCAGACCCAGAGGAGACTTCCTGCAGACCCAGACCCAGAGGAGACTTCCTGCAGACCCAGACCCAGAGGAGACTTCCTGCAGAACCAGACCCAGAGGAGACTTCCTGTAGAACCAGACCCAGAGGAGACTTCCTGCAGACCCAGACCCAGAGGAGACTTCCTGCAGAACCAGACCCAGAGGAGACTTCCTGCAGAACCAGACCCAGAGGAGACTTCCTGCAGACCCAGACCCAGAGGAGACTTCCTGCAGAACCAGACCCAGAGGAGACTTCCTGCAGAACCAGACCCAGAGGAGACTTCCTGTAGAACCAGACCCAGAGGAGACTTCCTGCAGACCCAGACCCAGAGGAGACTTCCTGCAGAACCAGACCCAGAGGAGACTTCCTGTAGAACCAGACCCAGAGGAGACTTCCTGCAGACCCAGACCCAGACCCAGAGGAGACTTCCTGCAGACCCAGACCCAGACCCAGAGGAGACTTCCTGCAGACCCAGACCCAGACCCAGAGGAGACTTCCTGCAGACCCAGACCCAGAGGAGACTTCCTGTAGAACCAGACTCAGAGAAGACTTCCTGTAGACCCAGAACCAGACCCAGAGGAGACTTCCTGCAGAACCAGACCCAGAGGAGACTTCCTGCAGAACCAGACTCAGAGGAGACTTCCTGCAGAGCCAGACTCAGATTGGACAGGACAGACAGACAGATTGTGAAGAGGGATTCAAACCCTGGTTCTTGAGGACGTGACAGAGCGAAGAGCGTCTCATTCCTGGATATCCCACAATACGTCTTGCTGTCCAACATGAGGGAGGACCTGTCCCTGACGACTCCGACCAGGTTTTGGAACCCCCCCTCCAGACGTGTCTGGAATGTCAAAGCGCTGCATTGCTGGTCTGATGGGTGTGATGATTACCACCAGCCCACACTTCCCGTTTGTCCCCTAAAGTGATTAAACATTCGTCTTCCTGAGCTCAAATCATGAGTCATTTAGCCAGAAGATTAAACCAGAGCTACACTCAAACACCCTGCATTACGAGGGCAACGCAATCAAGTGACAATACGAGCGCTCAGCTCCATTTGTGAAGCAAATCCAATCCACCGAGCAGCATTTGTTAAATTTGTAACAAATCACATTGAGGAAGTGACCTGTTTAACTGCTCAGTGTGGAGAAACAGCTTATTATGCCTCCAATATAGCACTTCCCAGATGAGATTCAAGGCTAATCTCATCCACTGCTTCATGCCAACGATTGTCTCGCAGTTTTTCTCTTTAGACGTGTTTCTCATTTATTTTCCTGCTCCACCATTACAGCCTGACTCTGCCTGTAGCGGATATTTTTAGACCCCTGTTGATTTCTTCATTTGCATCTTGGTTTCACTGTCTGACAAATTTAGTTTGCATCATATTAAATTAATCAGAAGAAGTTTAGATGAAGACATTTTCTGAAAAGCCGAGTTAGACTGGAATGAAGAGGGAGCACTGCGTCTCCCGAGAGTTAGTCCAACCGTGAACACATTCTCCTGACATCCACTCCTTGTGGCAGTTGCGTCTGAATGTACACGTCCGTGGAGAATCCGTCTGGAGAAAAACACTTGTCCCTGACAGGGTTTCTCACATGTCCTGGAATCAAACACTTTGGACAAATCCTCCAGAAAAGACGGCGGTTTCCTCCAACACTGATTGTGAAGAGGAAAGGCATCAGAGCTCACTCTGCAGGAAAAGAAACACTCGGCTGCTCTGCCGGCGGGTTCAACCTGTCCACACTGAGCAGACTTAATGCATTCTTTGTTTTTACCTTCCAGACATGACCTGCAGGTCTGAACAAAAGGTCTGAGGCTGGTCAGATGTGCGATGCATTCAGGCGCTGATTCCTCTCCTGCCGCTGGGATGAAGAATCATTCCTCACATCTCTCCACAGCTGGTCATACATTCATGGTTTTGAAGTTTGGGAAGCTCAGTGGAAGATTCCCCTCCTTCCAGCTCTGTGTTTAGACTGTTAGGGGAAGCCGACTGTTTAACCACCAGCAGCCTGAGCCGTCCGTCGCTGAAGAGACAGAAGCTTCTGTAGGTCAAAACCAGCGTTTAACCTGGTGGACAGAAAATACAAATCCAGGAACGCAGGAGAACGTCTGCTGTAACGTCTGCCGTCAGCCGCTCGTTCAGCTCATGGCTGCCTGTTACACTGCGCTTCACCCGTCCTCCAGTCCAGAAGGAGTGATATCATCCTGGTTTATAAAGAGTTTGGGGGATTCAGTGGAGGGATGGACAGGACAGATCATTCTCATCCATCTGTCTTCATTTCCGGGAAGAGTTTATGTGAAGTGGTGGATTTTTTTTTTTATATATTTTACCATAAAGTGTGGTTGATGTTTGGTTGTGGTTCGACAGGTTTGTTTGTTTGGGTTTTTTTCTTCTTCTTTTTTTGCATTTGCAGGTAGTCCAGCCTGAGCAGCTGTGTTGGTGTGTAGAACAGTGTCGTGTTCGCACAACCTGCTGCGGCTTATTTACTCCACAACTCAATCCGTTTGACGGGAAACCAGCAGGAGTTAAAGCACTGGACTGCCTTTCTTACGCTCATCACTGTTTATCATTTTTATTCTTCTAACTGTTCCGTTAGGTCTTTGTGCCAATCATCTCCTTGGCACGGATCTTCTACAATATGATTGATTCTTCCACTTGAAGCTTTGTCCATCAGTCGCCATGTCGCCGGGTTTGATCATTTACCGTTTTCCGTCTCTTCGCGCTACTTCCTGCTTGTCTTTCTCATTATAGAGTCATTTCTGCACTTTCTCAGTTTTTACAAGCCCACTTGTTGAAACGTGATGAGTGACGCCGTTATCAGTGACAATGATGAACTGATCTTCACTAAGATCGACACACACAGACTCTAAGTAATATCATTTCTGGGCTGCTATTAAAAAAAAAAGCAGAAATCGAGAGTTTAGCCTCCTCTGTTCCACCACCGGATCTTCCTGAAGCTGTTTGCAGGATTTCTCTCTGAAACCCTGGAGGCTGTTGACCTTCATTGTCCTGCATCATGAACGAGTGTTGATCTGTAACTCAGGTGAAACAGATTACTCTCTGCTCGTTCAAGCATCATAACGGAAACTTTCCCCTCTAACTGATGGAAATTCAGCTGGTCAGAGGCTTTCGGCAGTGAAGAGAGACCATCGCTCTTTGTAGACAGATTGTTGTGCAATCAGAGGAGCAGGAAGCATTTAGAGCAGTTTGAAATGTGAGGAACCCAGGGTATGGGGGTATTTTAAAGGCGGGCTGGTTCGGAGCCGTCAGTCTTCACACTCTTTAATCTCCGAGGCCGTTGAAGGAGCACATCACAGGCTAATGACGCCTCCTCTCAGGCTGTGCAGCAAACAAGCAGCTGAACGCCGGCGCCTTCATATCATCTTCTTAAGTTGACGCGAACGCCGGGATCGTCGGGGGGGGGGGGGTAATTGCCCATTCAACTTCTTTTTCATAACTTCCACGTCTAATTTGGCAACTCATGAAGTGTGTCATGGAGGGAGAGGGAGGGGGAGGAGAGGATCACGGCTCTCCCTCCAGTCTGCACCTCACCTAGAAACACCTTCCTCCTCCTCCTCCTCCTCCTCCTCCTCCTCCTCCTCCTCTTCTCGCTTCGCTTTGTCTTTTCGGTACAGTTCAGATCTCACCTTCAATCGGATGTTTTCACCTCAGGGGCCACTCCCTCCTCCTCGGCTGACATGCTTTCAGCAGCACCTCCACATTTCTCCTTCCTTTGAGTTTCAAGCACAGCGGTGAGATGTGAGTCTGATTTTAATGCTTAGTCGACGGTGTAACAAGCTGCGAATCACACGGAGCCGGCGCCCAACCAGTCGTCTAAACGTTTGCTGATAAAGTACAACACAGACACGACGGGAGGAGAGGAAGAAAAAAAACAACCCTGCAAAGCACATCGTTTTCCCTTGATCATCCCTGCAATCCAAATCCCCCTCAGGCTCCGGCGCCAGGCAGGCATGCTGGGAAAGACCGGGCGAGGTCAGGAATAAAAGAAGGCACGGGAAGGGAAGTGTCAGAGGGATGAGGCGGAGAGGAGAGGAAATGAATGGCAGGAGAGAGGGATATGAGGGAGGCGGAGGAGCGGCGTGACGATAACGTCGGGGGAAATGATGCAGGAGTAACAATCCGCTTTATTTGTGCTTTGTCGGCTGTGATAGACGCCCCGAAAGCAGCGATGCCAAATCACCACCAAGGCAGGCGCTGCATAAACATGACAGCGGGGGCTGAATGCATTACGGGGTGTGTGTGTGTGTGTGTGTGTGTGTGTGTGTGTGTGTGTGCGCTGAGTGGAAGAGGCTCAGGGAGTCTTCTGACAGCCGACTGGAGGAGCGGCGGCAGAGCCAGAGGGGCTGATGGCTTCATCTCCCGACCGGTGCTACAGGTGTCACGGCGCCGCGCCGGCCTGCTTCGTCGTGACGGGAAAGGTTGTTTTCCGCCGCGCAGCCGAGCGCCGTGCAGCCGAGCGCCGTGCAGCCGAGTGCACAGAATGTACACTCAGACGGAGGGTGGTCTGGATCGTCCCCCTGGAGGCCCTGCAGCCCAGGAGGAGGTGGTCAGGTGGTCTGGATCGCCCCCTGAGTCACCGCCGCCTCATGCTTGTGGGGATTATGTTTTCATGGAACCTTCATCCGGCCTCTTCCAGCTGCTGGCTGACCTCAGTGAGGGCAGGACACGGCAGACGAGTCGCCAGTCCCACAAAACACTGAAATGATGTCAAAGTAGAATAAAAACTTCATCCTGAAGAAAAAGGTCTGCATGTATTCTTGTGGCAGAAGTTAGATTTTATTGGATTGGTCTCTTTGACATAATTCGACATGCAGAAACGAAAATGAAAGAAAGACATTGCTGTGATTTGGTTGAATTCACTTAAATCTAAATTACACATGAATGAGGAGGAGAAGGAAGAAGGAAACAAAAGTTGTTTACTTCCATCCCTCCTCTGCCCCGCATCCTTTTTACTCCCATAACCTGCAATTAAAAAAGCACAGGCGTCTGCGGCGTCAGTCCATCGCTGCAGTTTGACATTAACAGCTCTGTAATTTCCCTATTAGCACATTTTCCACTGAACAACCTCTTGTAATAATTTATGAATCATATATCTCCCATGAATCAGTTCTCTGCATTTCTTTTTTCAGTGAATCGTGTGTGATATTTGCTTCGTTTCCTCGCAGGCGGTTCCTCGGTTTAACACCACAGAGTGTTTTTGATGCAGTTTGCACTTTGTGAACCTTGAAATTTAGCGTTTCCCTTAAATCATGGACGTTAGCTGCCGATAAGGATTTTTTTTGCATTATTTGAATGATTTCAAATTCAACAACGTCAACAAATTTCAAGATTCTTGGTTGCAGAAAAAGTGTGTTCCTAGCAACACTGCAGACAAACCGTACTGCTCCTCTTCGTATTGAGCGTCTACATGTGTTCTTGTACAACTTCTAAAAGAATGTTTAGGCTGTTGAGCCCTGAGTAACATTACTGCCATAATTTCTATATTTTCTGTCCGTCTGTTTTCAGCCACAGAAACCCTCCAGACCGGCTCCCCTGGGACCAGGAGCCAGGACATGCATTGGGAATGATGGCATTAAACCGTCCAGTGGGGGAGGGGGAGCAGGTCCTGCTCAGCAGACATGGTGGTTCTGGTTGCAGCCGCTGGGCTGAGGCAGCGGAGGGTAAATATTCTGCCGCCAGTCTCAACAATGCATTGATTTCCACTTGTCAAGCCACACGGTTTTTTGTTTGTTTTTTATTTCAGTGTGATTGAGCCAGGTTTCTTCCTTCAGAGTTTCCACACTGTTGCACAGTGACGCTGACACTGAGATAAAACAGCATTTTCTCAATGGAGATGAATGTTGGCCAATTAATATCAATTACTCTGTTAAATGATCAAGCTGGCAGTGATGGATGTGCTTCATGTGGTGCTGAGAGGAAAATCCCTGAAACACAAACTCACTCAATTAGTCTTTTTTCCCTTCTATTATCTATCAAAAGCTCTTTCCAGCGAATTAAAATAAAGTTCAAAGTTGTTTCTGCATGACTGATGAAACTGGACTGGGAATTCCACCATCGTTTACATTTTGACAGCCTGGAGATTCCGGTGGTTTCCGGGGCTGTGTAATGGTGATGTTAGTTAAAATGCTGTCACAAACACAAATGTGGACATGTTAAAAACAGAAGGCAAAAGAAGGCTTTTATTCATGACAGTATGTGGCTAAAAACAAGACTGAGTTTATTCATCAAATGTAAAAACTGATTAAGGTGAAAGTCGGCGATCTGTTATCTATTGCTCTGGTCTCCCAGGCAAACAGGCAGAGTGTTAACTCAAAGAGGGACAATCTGTGTTTAAAGATTTGCTTTAGTGCTCCCCCTACTGGTCTCCTGTGAAAGCTCACTGTAGTAAACGTCCTTCGCATCACCCCCCCCCCCCCCCCCCCCCCCCCCCCCGCCCCGCCCCGCCCCGCATGCAGAGAGTGTCCCACTCCAGTTTCCTTTTTACCTGCTCGTTAGACAAAGTTTTTTTTCTGTCTTTTTGGTTCTGCCGTCCGTGAGCACCTCAGGGTGGCGTTGCTAACGCTAGCAAGGGTTTCATGCTTGTTTTACGCGCTTTTGTTAAATCTTCTGCAGCGACGGTTCCTCGCGCTGCCCGGGAACTTCCTCCGGTTGCTCCCTCTGTCGCCGACATGCCTGCCTCGCACACTAGAACTTATTGGAAAACAAACACACTCGGAGATATGCTGCTTTCTGCTCAGCACAGCGAATTTACTGGCGCTCACGTCTACGAGAGGAGGTGCCACTCCTCTTTATTTTTCAGTTGCCAAATGGAAATTACAACCAATCAACAACACATCATGCAAAGATCGTCTATTGCAACACAATGACAGATATCGCACTCCAACAGCTTTTATACTTGTAATCCTGTATGAGCGCCGTAAAGCAGGTTTGTTCTCTCAGATGTAGTCGGGTCGCTCCTCTGAAATTGCAAGCGCTGTTTTCAGGACCCAGACCCCGGGGGGAGTGGAGGGACTGGCGAGTCACCGTGACAAGTCTTTGTTTACCCCTACAGGGATTCTGAAACACATTAGGTAAAAAAGTTGCAAAGTTCTGCTTTAAAATAAATCAGTTGTATACAATGCAACATGTTAGGGCTGAAAATGAACAACCAAATGCTGATTTTTCCTCAGAAAAGGGTTTTTTTTTTAAATTTTAACAACTCTCAAAGTGTAAACCGGTTCTGGCCTAAAAACAAAGTCCACACAGTACTGCTTTACAGAGCAGTAATGGGATTCTGCAACTTGGTAGAAGCTCCTCCACTTGAAGTGGTGTAGTGACGCCGAGCTCACACCAGCTCCGGTCCGGCTCCGATCCGGCTGTGGTCCGGCTCCGGTCCGGCTCCGATCCGGCTGTGGTCCGACTGTGGTCCGGCTCCGGTCCGGCTCTGGTCCGGCTCCGGTCCGGCTGTGGTCCGGCTCCGGTCCGACTGTGGTCCGGCTCCGGTCCACCTGTGGTCCGGCTGTGGTCCGGCTGTGGTCCGGCTGTGGTCCGGCTCCGGTCCGGCTGTGGTCCCGCTCCGGTCCGGCTGTGGTCCGGCTCTGGTCCGGCTCTGGTCCCGCTCCGGTCCGGCTGTGGTCCGGCTCCGGTCCGACTGTGGTCCGGCTCCGGTCCGACTGTGGTCCGGCTGTGGTCCGGCTCCGGTCCGACTGTGGTCCGGCTGTGGTCCGGCTCCGGTCCGACTGTGGTCCGGCTCCGGTCCGACTGTGGTCCGGCTGTGGTCCGGCTCCGGTCCGACTGTGGTCCGGCTCTGGTCCCGCTCCGGTCCGGCTGTGGTCCGGCTCCGGTCCGTCTGTGGTCCGGCTCCGGTCCGGCTGTGGTCCGGCTCCGGTCCGGCTGTGGTCCGACTGTGGTCCGGCTCCGGTCCGGCTGTGGTCCGGCTCCGGTCCGGCTCCGGTCTGACTCCGGTTCAAACACTGCCACCAGTCAGTAGTCACTAGATCAGTGCTGCGGCCCACACCAGCCACGGTGCGGCTGCGGTCCGGCGTCTGTTTCTGAGTCACATTTCTAAATTTGTGCACTGTAGGCATTTAATGAGTATGTATTTGATAAGAAAATGTGTTTCATGTTATTATATTTATATTTTATGGGTAAATTGCTGACGTTAGTTTGGTTATGACAGCTACACATGACTGATTTGGCGATTGTCATTTATATGTGAATTTAAGCAGGAGTAAGATGTCAGTCCACACTGTACAGTTTGTTAATGTTGATTTCAGCCATTATAAAGACACTCTGTGCCACCAGTACAATGTGATATTTTTTTCTAACAATGCTACGTGTCTGGTTTTGATTTGACTGTTGCTGAAGCAGAAACTGTGTTTAGTGTTGAAGAATGCATCACGGCACTGGATGTGACTGGAGAAGCAGTGTGTCTGTGTTTTTTCCTTTATGTGTAACAGCTGCAGCAATACTGATCCCAGCATCGGGTTGGACACTCGTCCTCGTCCTGAAGCTGCACGACGCCAGCAGACCTGTCAGCAACGCCTGCAGCAGGTGGACAGGAGAGGACGAGCATGGAGACAAACATAAGACAGACGGTAAATCACGTTCTGTCAAATACCAAGAGCAGGAGAAAGGCCGTTGGTTCTCCTTGGTTTAGGTTTCATGGCGTTTGATGAGTACTCAGTATATCAGTATCCCATATCAGCAAGTACCTAGAAAGTTGCACTCCTTTAAAAAAGGGCACCTCTCATCTTTAGATTGAGCCTTTCAGCCCCTCCTTCCTTCCTTCCTTCGGCCTGCTCCCCTGGTTGTCTCTAGAAAGGCTGTGTTCTTCTTCTCCAGGGTCTCTTTTGCCAAAACCTTCCCTTTTACACTTCCCCATATTTCCCTCAAGAAAAGCTGTGAACCGCCTGTTTGTTCAGTCTGCTGCCAAAGAATTACTGTAAATCCAAACACTGACCTTTTCTAATAACAGAACTGGGCCCTTTCCAAGGCTTTTTTTTTCTTGCACTAGAAGTTTTATTTTCTAACAGATTTGTCTTGTGCGCTAACGGCCGTTGCTGCATATCGACCTCAGGATTAACCCTGGACACGCTGCAGGAGTGAAGCCTTCATCAGCAGCAGTCTGTACGTCCAGCAGCATCGTGGTGTTTGATAAACTACGTGCTCCCAGCAGCTAAATGCATCTGATCGATAAAATCTGCACCGTCTGTCCTGAAGGTCGAGTCAGAACTGAGCAGGGCTGAATCCACACTCAGTCCGTCCACACTTCTAGGCTTCAGAACCGACACCAGCCGGTCTGTTCAGGTCCAGGGTCTGTTCAGGACGTGCAGGAGCCGGTCGCCCCCCCTGGTTGGACCCAAACAACTCATCAGACGTTTTCCATGTTCATTTAAAACAAACGCTGTCAGGATCTTTCTCATGACGCTGACCGGCTGTAATGTTCTCTCTGGGGCTGGGTTCTTCCCTTTGGGAAACGTTTTCAGGTCTTTTGTGTCTTTTTGGTTCCTTTCCTGTAAAGGAATGGACATCTGTGTCCATTTGGATTTTGTGGCTAGATATTAAGATCCACTTTCTTTTTTTTTATTTTGTATTTCTTCTTAATGATTTTCATTATATGTCATCTTCAGTCTGAGGAAAGAAATGGCCTCCATGAGTCACTCTGTATTGTCTCTCTTTATAGGTTCATCTATTGAGCTTGTGTTCCAGTTCGCATCCTTCTTGTCTTTGACATTGTTTTCGTATCGCTCTTCGTGTCTGTTTGGTTGTTCTTGTTGTGATTGGTGTTTAAAACAGACAGAAGACACATCAGTGGATACACAGAGGCTCATTGAGACGCTGGCAGCAGTGAATACAGCAGCAGGTCAGCGCCGTGTGGCTGTGATGCCCTGGGATCGCTGTTGTTGTGTTGTTGTGTTGTTGTGTTGTTGTGTTGTTGTGTTGTTGCACCAGGCCCGAGTCGTTAGCTGATCGACAGAAGCGTCTCCAACGCTGCTTATTGCATCAGTTCTCCGTCAGTCCGAGCCGCCGCCGCCTCCGGTGAGCACCGAGACGTGGAGAGTCTGTGACGTCCGGCGAGGAGCATCGACTTGCACTTCGCTGGCTCCTGCTCAGATTTCACACCCGGAATGAAACACCTGAACAGGAGGGCAGGCGAGAGAGGAGGGCGAGCAGGAGGCAGGAAGGTGGGCTGAGGACGCCGGGTATGCTATTTGTGTAAGCACACACACACACACACACACACACACACACACACACACACACACACACACACACACACACACACACACACAGAAGATGACAGCGCCATCTATCTGGAGCAGAACCAGGTCAGGTTCTGGCCGCTGGCCCTGCTCCATCCAGCTCATGTTTCAGTGGTTCCTCTGAAGCTTAGAGGAGCAGGCCGGTCTGCTCGCCGTGCAGCCACGTCGTTCAGGTCTGTGTGTTTCTGGTGTTTCTCTCTCCTCCCGCCGCCTCGGTGCGGCTCCCGCCGGCCGGAGCCGGATTCTCTCGGCCCGTACGGCGTCACGCCGCCAAAATGTGGCGTGGAAAGAAAGGCCCGTTCAGTTTGCATCTCCTGTGTCCGTCCCGCCGCCTCTCATCGATGCAGCAGCGAGGCTGGGCTCAGCTGGCTGTGTGATGAGATTATGTGGAGCTCCGCTCACATCGGCTCCACTCTCTGCAGCGAGCGTTTCCCCCGGCTCGCCGCCTCTCACGTGGGCCGGCGGTGGAGCGTCTCCTTCCCCCTCATGCACCCTGAACATCTGAGAGATGCCGGAGATCATGCTGATGGCAGACGCCTTCCTCGTGAAGAAAAGATGAAGTCATTATGTGGAAGTTCAGTTTCTTTTCTAAAAATAAAACAGAACTTGGACAAACAGCAACATTTTGAGAAATGTGTCTTCTTCAAAAATAAACATTTCTCAAATTAGACATCGATAATTATTCACAAACATTTCCAGCGCTCAACTTACAAGCTTCTGTTGTTTCTTTTAAATGTGTTGTTTTAACGATGCCGGCATGATCCGGCAGCATGCACAACAAAAATAGCGGTTAAACGTGAGAACAGTGCAGTAATAGACCTTGTGAAGTGAACAGTGAAGGTATTTCTAACTTTGCCGTTGGCCCATATGCTCAGTATTGTTGTCATGTAGTTTCATTGCTGTGTTTTTGACCAGGTTGAAGCTCTGTTTATACCACAGCGTTTCAAGTTTCATACAGCATTTACAAACTATTCTTATGGCAAACACTTGAAAGATCTCAGTAGTGGTAGTGTGGAACAAAAATTGATTAATATACCCATTTTAGCCAATGTGTACTCTGAATAAATACATAGAATCAGGCTTGAGGAGGTCTTCACATCTGAAAATGTATAATTTTTCAGTTACCATTGAGTCATAACACCAAAGACAATTTAGGAGTGATTGAGGTTTATCAAATAAAACGAATCACGTCATTTAAAATTTTCAGTGTTTTTTTTTTCTTAGGGATGTCCAGATCCGATGCGTTGGTCCACCATGAGAATACATTTTTCCTTTTTTTTTGTTTCTGGATCTTTGGGTAAACGGAGGAACACAACTGTCATAATTAAAGATAAATGCAATCAATGAACTATAAAAGTGGCTCAATGAGTAAATTTATGCGCTAATAAATCATGTGAAAGGATTTTTTTTCATGTACAAACCTCTAAAATGTGACTAAAAATATGAATTTATTTTGTCATTTTCACTTTAATTTATTTATTAGATTTTTTAATTCATTTTCTCAAAATTACATATTTCTGCATTTTTTCATCTGACATGTTATTTATTTATTTATTTATTTATTTATTTATTTATTTATTTATTTATTGATTTATTGATTTATTGATTGATTGATTTTATTATAGAAACTGTCACGATTATATGCAATTATTTCCAGTCTTCCTCTGTTTCTTTCCATTTGTAATCCAGGGTTATTTCTGTGTTAAATTAAAGTGGCACTGAGTCCCACATGGCTGTAAGAATGCAGCGATCAATAAGCTGGCACTGATTCCAGAAGTCATCCATGACAACAAATAGCCAACAGAACAGTCATGATCCAAGAACAGCTGAACACATTAGAGAACAATAAACATCTCCTGGTCATTACAGTCATTTCTTTTTTAATTTTATCAAGTGTTTTAAAGGGGCTGTATCATGCAAAATTCACTTTTTGTGTGTTTTAACCTTGTTATATGGCTATGTTCTCACCAAAAACACCCCCAAAGCATTTATTTCCTTCGTGCCTGTGTGTTTGAGCTTTCCTCATGTTTCTGCTGCTCAGAGAGGCAGCCCCTCCCACCATGAAAACGCTCTGTTAACCCATAGTGACGTCGATAGGAGAAGATGGCCCCCCTGAGCCCCCCTCCCACAGGCCCTCGGCAATCAGCGTTGATGCTTTTTTCTAACTCTGATTACGGAGATAAACTTTAACCATCGTCTGAAAGCAACAGTCAAGCAAGAGCAAGAGTCTGAAGGGTCTGAAGGGTCTGAAGAGTCTGAAGGGTCTGAAGGGTCTGGAGGGTCTGGAGGGTCTGAAGGGTCTGGAGGGTCTGAAGGGTCTGAAGGGTCTGGAGGGTCTGGAGGGTCTGAAGGGTCTGGAGGGTCTGAAGAGTCTGCGCTTGGTGAATTTCTCACAGGAAAAGACGTTCGCGTGTATTTCCGTGTAGAGAAGCTAGAGCTAAAGAGCTAAAGCTAACCCTTAGAGACGCTAACGAAGCGCTGATTGGTTGAAGTAGCTGTCAGTCAAAGTCCACAGGGGGAGAGGCGGGATTTTCAGTGAACTGGAGCGTTTTCTCTTCCGGGTTTCAGAATTAGCCCCAGAAAATCTTTTATTTCACACAAAATGACTTTTCCTTAGCGCCAAAAATAAACTATTACCATGTTAATGCCAAAGCTAGGGTTTGGACTAGCTAAAAAAGCAGGATACAGCCCCTTTAATTTTTTATTATTTTTTTTTACTGAAATTGGTGTTTTCCGATGCACCATGAATGCACCGCAGCGCTGCTCCGAGCTGAGAGCTGCAGCTGGAGGTCCGGTCCAGTCCGGTCCGAGCCGGTTCTGAGACCCTGTGGAGCCCTGGAAATGGTTTTATCATGTGGAAGAGTGTCGTGGTGAGTGTTTCCCGTCGTGTAATGTGGTTTCAGTGAGTGTTGCGGGTAAAGCAGTGAGGATATGTGCTGCTTGAAGCTGCTGGAGGCTCGTTAGCCGCGTTAGCTCCATGCTAGCTCCTCCTGCTAACGCGCTGACAGCTGAGTCCGGATGAAGTCCGGGTGTCGTGCCAAAAAGTGATTCCCTGCCATAAAGTGATTTCCGGTCCGCAGGCAGCTGAAAAGCGCAGCTTCTGGCTCTGCAGCAGTCTTAATTGGGCTCAAACAAGTTTGTTTCTGATCATCCAACGATGTTTATTTGTGTTTGCGTTTGATAGCCTCCTGTACGTCCAGTTGCCTTATATCGCTGTTAAATACCGGTAAGCCAGTTGACGATTTTAACCTGGCTTGTTGTTATGCTAATAAAGATATGTCACGGAGCTGACACGTTTTCTTTTCTTTCTTTTTTTTTTTGCAGCAAAATTGCTAGATTGCTCGACAGAGTAATTTCATCCCAAGCAGTGCGTTGTACAGTTTGAAAATTGAGAAAAGGGACATTACAATGTCAAAATCAGGTTATTTTGCTTGCCAGAAGCTGATTCATGCCTCCGGTATTGCATATGGATCGATATTTTGCCTCAAAATGATTTAATATAACACAGCAGAGTCACATTTACAACATTTGAGTAAAACCAATACTTTATACCACTTAAAAAATGAGTAAAGGGACATTACAATGTCAAAATCAGCTTATTTTGCTTGCTAAAAGCTGATTCCGCGGACTGGAATCAGCCAAAACTTGATTTCTGCCAGAAAGTGATTTCCGTGTGACGCACTGCTTGGGATGAAATTACTCTGTCTAGCAATCTAGCAGTTTTAGTGCAAAAAAAAAAAAGAAAAAAGAAAAGAAAACGTGTCAGCTCCGTGACATATCTTTATTAGCATAACAACAAGCCAGGTTAAAATCGTCAACTAGCTTACAGGTATTTAACAGCGATATAAGGCAACTGGACGTACAGGAGGCTATGAAACGCGAACACAAATAAACATCATTGGATGATCAGAAACAAACTTGTTTGAGCCCGATTAAGACTGCTGCAGAGCCACAGAAGCTGCGCTTTTCAGCTGCCTGCGGACCGGAAATCACTTTATGGCAGGGAATCACTTTTTGGCACGACACGGGCTTCAGGAGTCTGCGCGGAGCACGGAGCTCTCCACTCATGTGTCTTTTTTAAATATGAATCTATGTTTTATTATGTATGGAAGCAAATATGAGCCACAACTCAGCGTCTCTCTCCTGCGCTGCTCGGATCGAAAAGTCAGGTTGAATTTTGGGATACCTTTAGCGGGCGGACATGAAGACAAGAGCAATCACCCGTTTCCTTTTTCCTTTTCCATTTTTTTTTTTTTTTTTTTTAGTTAAATGTTATTTTAATTTTCATCAAGTGAAAGAATAAGCGGTGTTGAAGATGAAAATTAAAATACAGTTTGTGTGATCGATATCGATTATTAATTTTTATAGTCAGTTAATGCAGTTATAACCTAAAAATGATAAAGTGTTTTTACTAATGCATTTTAATTAGATTTTCGACCAATATTTGCTTCCATAGTATAAATGTGTAGATGTAGAAATGACACAAAAGCCATTAGAAATGGGATTTAAAAAAAAATTCTGCAAATTTGATGTGAAAATAAATTCTGGTGGTTTCCATGTTTTATTTCTCTCCAATTGAAGTAATTTCTCTGTAAAACTGTGCAGGCTGGCTTCCTGAGGACTGGGCGCCTGAGAGATCCTCGCAGGATGCTGCAGTGCGTCAAGAGGATTCTCACATTCGTTTGGAGATTCGGGCCTTTTCTTCTGAGATCTCAGGTATTTTAAGTTGCTATTTTCTTTTTTTTGGGTCAGGCCTGACACAACTTAAATGATGCATCAACTAACAGAACATTGACCAATCAAATCAGTTTTTCTGGAAAACAGCCGTGCTGGGTATGTGCACTTATGGTATAAACAAAAGAACAAGGTTTTAGAAACTGATGCAGAATGACAAAGGTTCAAGGTAACTTTATTGATACCCGTAGGTAGATTTGTTTTGCAGTCTGGATGAGGGCATCTCAACATTAACCCAAACATGTAAGAAGACAGGACATATGGACTTTGATGGATTTGTGTTAATTTTTGATGATTGTTGGTTAAAACAAATTTCTATGTTCACGGTTTGAATGTACTTTTTCCACCTTCTTCTAAGTTGTTGGCAGTAGGCGGGTCTACATGGACCCAAAACCGCTCCGTCTGCTCAGACTGTTCGGTGAAGCGGATTGTAAATGTGTCATATAAACAACGCTTCACTCGGAGCGGATTATATTTCGGTTTCGATTGTACGAGATCGTCTACGCCAATCGGCTAACAACGGAGCCGATTATGGGTTCTGCCATGTGTTCCTCATACGGAGTGACGTGATGACGTGACAGGAAGCAGGAAACAGGAAGCAGGAAAGTCAAAAACCACAGAAGAACGGGACGGTGGCTGAGAAACACTTTTTAATAAAAACAAGAACAAACACTGGAGAGGATAGATGGAGCCAGTTGTCGAAAGAGCTCGGTGGTAGACCAGCGGACCGCCGCCCGGTGTTCTGAATTAACTGGTTCCCATGGTAACGGGTGACGGATTCCTGTAAACACATGGTGGAAGCAGCAGATGTTAGAATAAGACTCAATAAAGACTCTAAACTGATAAATTTACTGTAACTGTAGAAAACCGAGGTTCACTAGAACCACTACAGGTTTCAGTCGGTTTTCAACGTCTGTTGGTCACAAGTCAACATGGAAACCAGTTAATCTGAAACACCGGCAGACCAGTAAGGTCCAGCGCTGAACGCGACATCTGGCTATACTTCAATAAATGGTAATAATTTGAAGTTGGCTGTTTGGCATTTTTCATACCAATTATAGAATTCAAGAACCGGGTGGACACGGATGAAATTATCATCAACAAAAGGTGCAGTTACCCGGCACCATTTCCTAAAGGTAATGATTGATTTGTTTTGATCATAGCGATAGCCTGCAGAGCGGAGCCTGCTGGGCGCAGGCCGACCAGCCGGGTCTCCGGCCGGGGAGGAGCTCTCTGAGCAGCGTCTCATGCAGATGTTGGAACATGACTGATCAGAGATCCAGCAGATATAACACTCTGCTCAGCATGGAGGACTGCTGCTGCAGAGCTAAAGACCAGAACCTGAACATTCCCTGACAGACCTGACGCCGGAGAGTCCACTTCAGCAAAGACCCTGATAAACGAGGACTGAACGTGGATCGCAAATGCATTTAATACGACTGTTTTCAGTTGGACTGAAAAAGACGCATGTAAATTGGGGCCTGAGGCTTCTTTATTCTCCTCTTCCCCAGCACCATTCTCCTTACCATCCTAGTGTCGACAATTTTAAAGTTGCTGAAGATTTTCCCCGACAACTCGGTCTCAAAGGGCGACACACGTATTTATTTATGTCTCTGTTTTACATTTCGGTCTGTGTTTCAGCCTCGGAATGTAAATGAGGGGGCGGTCTTTGGTGAAAATGAAATAGTAATAACATAAATACAGACATTTGAAATTAACAAGGAAACCAATAAAAAATAAAAACCAGTAATAGAAGTGAAAATGACTAAATAAACAGTTTTAGCTCAATTTTATAGGTTTTTACATGAACAATTTCATTTGTATGATTTCTTGCCATACAAACTTTTTGTTGAGCCATTTTAATATTTCTGTATTTATTCTTAACTGTGGCAGTTTGGGTCTTCCATATGGGTAAACCCAAGCTTACGTTCTCTTCTATAATGACATGAAGTTGTTGTTATCGCCTCTTTCTCAGCTGTGCTGTCAGATCTGTGAACACAACTCAACCACAGCCTTGTAAATCAGCAGTGAGATTGGGAGAACGTTGGTTCTGCAGCTGTCTCTGGCAGCCCTTCAGCCTGCTTACAGACCAGCTGTGCATTATCATGGCCATCGTTTACTCTCTGGCTCCTGCTTTAATACCTCCCAGGGTTTAGGCTGTTTTCAAGTGGAAACAGAAACCTTTTGTTCCGTTTTGGCCTTCTTGAAAAAACAACCAGCTGAGCTGAATGACTCCATTTGCTGATCAGCGATCAGTTGAATGGTCATAATGTGGAACTGGTCCACATCTAAATATTAGTAGGCTGGTCGCAACACTTTCATAAGGAGGAATTTTGTGTGAATAAAGTTCCTGCATAAGAAGTCGTGGCTTTACCAAGGATATATGAAAGAGTGAATCCTGACAGGAACAGTTCAGCAGTTCGGCCTCATTTGCTGCAGCCATCTGTTGAAGCAGTTTGATCAATACGTTACTGAAAGACGTCTTTGAGTCAAGTCTTCAGGGAAGCAGGGCTGCGGCTCTGAAATTAAACATAACCAGAATGGAAACACGGCTTTTAAGAGTCCGCCACTCCAGTGGGAGTGGAACGGCTTTTTGCCAGAAACGTCTTGATGCTCAGGCATCCGGACCAGAGGACCGGAACATGTCCATCCAAAAGAGCCATTTCTGAACGCAACAAAGACCGAGCTCAACCTCCTCAATGAAGTTCAGAAGCTTTCCTTTGTTATTTGATGATACATGAACACTGCGTTGTAATTTACAGGTACCACTCAGAACACTGGAACATCCTGCATGCATTTTTGTAACGTACTGTAATGTACACACCAAATAGACAAATAGTGTGTGAATCAACAAGTTTCCAGCTTTTATTTGTCTTGATTTTGCTGGTGAGGACTTCCAGCTTCAGAAAACCTCAGCTTAAATAATATAATTAAAATATTGCTTGAAATCAATAAAAAAGGGATTTTAAATGTGGAAGTGTCCGGCCTGTGGCAGTAAACATGGCGTTGGTCCTCAGTGCTTGTTGCTGCGGCAGGAATGAGGCCTCAGGCCGGCGTGGCGAGGCTGCTCCCAGCTGGTGGAGTCTCTCCGGGGTTCTGGAGACCAGCCTGCTTCGGTCCGGGCTCTGAGCTCTTCTTCCCGTTCCGCGGTGCTCCACAGATCCTCTCTGGGGTTCAGGTCAGGGGAGGCTCCGGGCCACAGGCATCTCAGGGATGTTGAACCAGGACTTGGGCTTTGGCAGTGTGCTCAGCAGCCCGGACCTGCAGGGAGATGAAGTCCAGATCCCCATGAAGCTGGTCGGCTGAAGCATGAAGTCTGAACCGTCCTGCTGGACTTGATGATGCTCAGAGGACCAGCAGCAGCTCTCATGGATCATCAGCCACCACACAAACTGAACTCGCCGCTCCGGTCGTCCTCCTGACTCGGGGACTTTTGCTGCCAAATGAGATGCAGAACTGGTTCTCATCCTCCCATCATCCATCTGGCTTCTGCACCGTCTGCCTCCAGCTAACTGTCCATTGGTGAGCTTTGAGACGGCGGTCTGAGGAGACCCAGCTTCTGCACATTGTGACTTCTTCTAAACCAACCAAGGCGCAGCCTCCTGAAAGGCTCAGGACCCCCTGCAGGACCCCTGACCTGATTAGTGTGAGACACTTTGAGCCGACGGCACTGAAGCTTTTCAAGTATTCTGAGTTTTTGGGTTTGAGGTTTTAAGGAGCTGTAAATCATAATCAGCAAACTTACAACAAATAAATGCTTCAGTTTTCTCACGTTGCATGTCATGAGTCCGTGAAACACATTGTTTTAATCTTTTATGTGGAATTCCAATTTTTCACGTCGGACCTGCAGATCATTTATTTCACTAATTTGGAGAAGACCCTCCGCTCATTTCCACCAGCTTCCTCCCCCCGGGCGCTGAGCTTCAGCCGGTCTGTTCAGCATTTGTCTCTGACCTGGTTCCATCTGATCCAGCCAGCAGGGCTGGCGTCCCTCCTGCCAGCCCAGGTTTCTGTGCACACACACACACACACACACACACTATCAGAATGCATTAGCTTCACAGGGCTCATCCAAAGTGGACTGTTCGTGTGGACGTGCCCAAATACGCTGTATTTACTGACTGCACCTGCAAACACGTGGATGCGCGCCCGCCATAGGCTTTTGGGATTAAACATCTGGTCCTGGGCTTAATGCAAATGTCCAGGTTGGGTCAGCGAGGTCAGATAAATTTGCTCTGTGAAAAGAAAAGCACACATGGCATTTCCCCGTCGCTTCGAGCTACATGGTACCCAGGGGCTCAGACTCACACTTCTGCTGTCAGAACACACACACTGCATAGCATTACTTTTTGTTCTCTGCCTCGTTATCTAAAATGGTGAGAAGGATTTTTATTTTAATATCACAAACTGTCCCAGTGAGCTGCCTCGGTTGGTTCAGACTGTGACGAATGTCAGAAATCAGCGGAGAAGCCAGAGAGGAAGCGGCGGTGACGCCATCGCTGTGTCTGAGTGGAGATCAGAGCGCCGCCGCTGAACCCGCTCCAGGTGACGCTGGATTGGCTCACCTCTTTCATTCCATTACATCCAGCTGGAAATAGTCCCAGTTCAGTGTGTTGAGTTTCCCTGTTTGTAGCCCAGTGACAAATACTGAGAAATATCTGAACATGTTAATACATTCAAGGTTAACACATGTATTTAAGCAGTTATGTCAGTATGTACTGTACCTTCAGTTTACAATATGTTTTTAGGAGTTCACGAAAGTGGCTTGAAATGTTTACATGCATTCAATTTATTCTGTAAAAGGCATGAGTTGTTTTCTCCAGAGGTGGTCGGCGCAGGTTCAGGTTTGCTGGTTCAGCTGTGGCTGAAAGGGTGAAACACAGAGAGGAAACAGGCCTGCAACAGAGAATTTTAATTTATAGTCTTTAATTCTGCTGGCTCAGTGTAAAGTGTGACCATTGTTTGAAGGGCAATATTATTATTATTTTTTTATTCAAGTAGGAAATTCCTTGTTTGCTTTAATGCAGTTTCTGTGTTTTGTGTAGTAGTGTTCACAAAGTTTGGTTACCAAGTTTAAATGTCTGCATATGTACCGATCAAGAAAAATAGTGAAGTCTAAATCTTTTCCCTGCAGTTTTTAGTTTACTGGTCTACCCAGAACTGACAGTATACTGATTAAATCTGAATTACTCTATCAACCGTTAAAGTGCTCCGCCTTTACTGCATGATGGATGGACTACAAGTAGAACTCACTACAGTCTGTCTTCCTTAATACATCAAAAACTTTTCCAACGGTGCCTCATGTAATGTTTTGCTTTACTGTGTTTTAGTAATCGGAGTTGATATGACAGGAATGACACCGTCCCAAACAGCTTTGGGAGCGTTGCTACCGGATCTACAAGCGATAACAGAAAGCCTGACTGTCCTGCGGCCGTCGCTGGAGCAGGCGGCTGTAGGCGTGTTGCTCACTACGGTGGATTTGCATACAACTGTAATAAATGACTCCTTCTCAGCAGCTCGCCATTAGGAAGAAGCTTTTCTGACCCAGATCTGTAGCCGTCTTTAACCTGGTTAAATCTCTTTGTCCCATCTCTTGCTCTCACTTCATTTGGAACGGCCCATTTACTGAACAATACAGCGTGACTCCAGCAATCAGCATTAATTCAATTTCCTGTCCACATCGCCCAACAAGGTCACCGAGTGTGTCATGTATTTCCATAAAGAGGCCCCGAGTGAAGATGGGAGTGGGTAAAAGACAGAAAATTATGTATTCACAAATAATTTATCGTGGGTTACCAAGGGTTAATTAGGTTTTTAATGTAACACAGAATGTCAGAATTAGATCTCTGGAGTCAGCAGTGCAGTGATTCTCGCTGTGCCCATGTGAGAGGCCGTGTACTGCACTGCCGCCCCTCTTGAGATGTGGTGACCCAGCTAAATTAGAGCCTCTTGAAACTGATATTTAGCCCCGAGAGAGTATAAATATGGAGAAATCTGTTGCTCCTCTGCAGTTAAAGCGAGTGTGCGTCCACACACCGTTATGTTTGTGGAGGCTGAGATTGTTTTTTTCTCCTTTTGTGCATGCTAGTCATCACTATCGAGGTCCAAGTTCTAAAGACGGGGCGGCTGTGGATCAGTGGGGAGACCAGTCGTCTGACAATCGGGAGGTTGTTAGTTCGATTCCTGTCTCCCCCTGTCTGCATGTCAAAGTGTCCTTGGGCAAGACACTGAACCCTGAATTGCCCCTGGTGGATGGATTGAGCGCCTTGCATGGCAGCCGCTTCTGCCAGTGGGTGAATGGGTGAATGTGATAATGCAGTGTAAAGCGCTTTGGTTTCTGCTAATGCAGATGAAAAAGTGCTATATAAGTGGAGTCCATTTACGTCAGCAAGTTTAACTCAGTTGGTAACCAGCTGGTAACTGGTAACTCAGTTATCAGTAGGAATGTTTTTGCTGGTCCAAGAATTTTTGCTTTGTTTTCGAAATTCCAGGTGAGATAAGTTCAGACCTTGCTAAAAGCATCCATGTGTATCTTCTGAAGTAGTTGAAAAAACCCAGTGAATGGTTCATGTTCAGGAAGCTTTTGAGCATCCGGCCCAGAGACTGCTAATGAGTTCAGAATCCGCAGCACCGATCACTGGAGCTTGCAGTTTTTGGGGAAAACAAAGTCCACATGTCCAGTATAATATATATCTGCACTGACAGAAGCAGCTTTGTAACTCACAAGCTGAGGAGGTAACCAATCATCAGGAGTCTGGGCTGAGACCCATGCTTGCCTCAAACATCTCCTTAACATTCAGCAGAAGGCAGTTGGTGATCACAGAAATCACTGAACAGGTACCAGAACTTAACCCGAACCCTCACAGGGGATCCAGCCTTATATAAGGTAATCTTTGCATGCTGGATATCAGCCAACAGACCATCGTCATCGCATAGTATTGCAGTAAAATTAAAAACAGGCCAAGCATGTGTGTGGGTATCAGAGCTAGAAGTGTTTACCTTACAGCATTGGTTTGTAGACCAGTACAAGGGCCTTTTGTGTTTTGCCAGCATGTTTCTGACTGTTATGCTCGAGGCTGTTTAAGGAAAAAAAAAAAAAAACACCCCCAGTTTCAGTCAATAACTGCTCCTCAGCTGTACGGATCAAATTGATGAACACTTTTGGACTACACCGATATAGGATGCTTTTGAATTCTAAAATTCAATAAATCACCGAGCAAAAGCAGAGAAAACTAAAACATTCTGCTCTGTTTGAAAAACATGAAACCCTTTTCAATTTCATATCTCCAACTCCTATTCTAAAAAGGTCGATCGCAGGCAAAAAAAAAAAAAAAAAAAAAAGAGCAGGATGTTGGAGAGTGCTAAGTCTGATTAAAACAGCTTACATTTTACCAGGTGGATCAACAGGTGAGTGAGACTGAGCCATCCTCCGAAACAAGGGGCGGTTTGTGAAAGGCTGCATGAACGAACGCTCCAGCTTCATTTTCATCCTATCAAACACAACACAGTCCATTCAGGGCGCTTTTACGGAGAAAAACCAATAATTCCTCCTGAGCTGAAGACGCTGGAAAGGAAACACTCCGTTTTGACTAGAAGAAACCTGCAAAACCAGGCTCAGAGGTTCCAGTTGGGTGGAATGAGAGAAAAGAATAGGACAGGCTGACTGGTTGTTTGAGAGATTCAAACCGTGGTTCAGGTTAAGGTAGAAGGAGGGGATTCAAACCCAGGCTTGGGTTGTGGCAGGAAAAGTCAGGCAGCCCTGCTTTAGTAGTGGGAATCACTGAGTCGACTCAAGAAGAAGAAAATAATTGTGAGTTGACACACTGAGTCACTGAGTCAAAGTAAAAAAGAATGACGCATCAGACTGCAGGCCTGTTTTTCCTCTGGTTGCTGCTCCACCAACACCGTGTCAAGGCTTCACACGACACGCCTCGGAAAGCTGCAGAGCATCAAGCAGCAAGGCACGACTTCATCACAGGAGCATCTGTACCATCTGAGCGCAGTGACACTTGAACTGTGACCACAGTGATCTCTTAAGGGGAATTGGACCAAGGACTCCAGTCCCAAGGGTTCACAACAAACGCTTTGCCTCCACTTTCAAACTCTGGATCTGTTTTCACAATGATTCCAATTGAAAACGGTCAACATCTGTTGCATTGTGGGTCTCCATTAACATGACAACGGTGTCTGGATCCACTGAAGACGCAACTTTTGGAACAGAGTATCCAAAATGAAACTTGTTGAAAACATTCCCTCTGTCTGTGGAAAATGTTTCCACAGACACAAAAATGGAAACAGATTGGTGAATGCTGATGACGCCACGTGCACTACAGTAGTAGAACGTCCTTCTGTACATGTGCAAGACAGATTCATTCATAGCGATGAGCCCGGTGTTTGCTCTACACTCTGGAATTAACCAGCGCTTCTTCAACAGAGTGAACATTTTCTACACCCTGATGTGGACCACATGAAGAAAGAAACACACTTTAACAGAGCTTTAATGTTTACTGTGGGAAAAAGAACTCACCACACTTTGAAGGTTTTTTTTTTTTTATCCTTTTCACTACACGGTTTAGAAATCCAGTGAAATGAGGGCCGGCGTACTCTGTGGCTCCTAAAGGTTAAAGACAGTCTGAAAGCATCCCTGAAAGCCGTTGGCAGTGAGTCTGACTCCTGGGAAGGAAAAGCACTCGAGCGTTTCAAATGGAGCTCTGCTGCTGGGGAAGGCGCCCAGCTATTGTGAGGCGAACAGGACTGCAGCAGAGCAGAACATACAGAACGCCACGGGAAAGTCTTCCCGGCGGCGTGGCGCCGATCGCCTGCTGCCGCTGCCGCTGCACCTTCCGTCCGTCGTCTTTTGTCGAGCGGGGACTCGGCACTTCTTTCCCATCGTTGACAGAACTCCCGCGGGTCGGACCCATTAGTCGTAACGCAGGTCCGAGACGCCGTCACACGGCGGTCCAGACGCCAGGAACACTCGGCCCACTCAGAGGAGGAAAGGCCCTTCGTCCGAGTGCGGCCTCTCAGTTTCCATGTCGTGACTGAAGTCCCTGACAGCTCTTCACTGAGGACCAAGCACCAGGTAGTTCACTCCCTCCGAGGTTGTCATTATCTCACTTCCCCTGAGTTATTCGAGGAGCTCAGACAAATTCATTTCTAATTGAGTGCGTTGCATTGAGTTTCGATTATACTGTTGACCCAACTTTTCTTTCCCTAATCTACATGTTGATGGCTTCTCAGTTGGTGATTATTTCCTGAAAATAAGGGCGGTTAACTTGTCACCTCATTGCATGTAATTATTCAAATGGAAATTATATGAACAGGAGTGGGAAAATTTCCATCCAGGACATTTCATACATCATGAGGAACTGTTGAGAACACCCTCTGGGAGAGGACAAGGGGTCAAAACTTTAAACTTCTGAATAATGACATTAGCTGTTGGAACACCAAACCTTTGCAAACTCTTTTTTTTTTTTTTTTAGTCATTTAAATGCATTGGAAGTGCGGTGGATCTCATTCTTTCTGTTTGTTTGGTATTAAAACAGCCTGAAGCAGTTGAAAAGTGCAACAAAAGAAAAAAACAAATAAAGCTAATATTAGGAATAATAACTTTTTGGTTACTGATCCTGTTGCTGCAGGGGTCAAAATAAATAGCTGCTCTTGTTTTAATTTTGGCATTTCTTTCAATAAACCACAGGTGGTGAAGAGACTGTGAGCAGATATGATAATACAGTTCAAATAAACCGAAGCACATTGTGTGTTGAGTGCTAAACATCATTTCTGGTATCAAGAGCTGTTTCCAAACAAGAAAAAGAAAAAAAACAGAGTCAGGATGGTTGAATTTTATGAACAATACCTCTCGTTGTGTTGATGAGATCCGCAACTCGTCTTGCCCAAATTAATGTCCTTGCAGGATGGAGGACAAAGAGGCGCTTCAAAATGAAGTCGACCTGATAAATCCAAATCTCAAAGAGCTTCGTCTCACAATCCCTCCGAACCACTTTTATTGAAAGCCTCTGCAGAGTTGCAGGCGAGTATTGAAAGTGAGCGAGATGAGATGAAGGATGCTTCTGTAAAGTGAGGCAAAGTGGCCTGAAGTAAGATCACAGTGTTCTCAGTGTTTCTACAACAGAGCCAGAAAAGCAGAAACCCAAGGACAAGCTGAAGTGGCAGAACAGCAAGTCAATTCAAGCATCTTCTCTCACCAGAGTGCAGGGAATGAAATGTTTTACAACAGGTCAGAGAATGGCTTGAAAACAACCCTGTCAGATGGTGTGGGGAGCTACAAGTCCACAATCAAAGAGCGGGATCCGGGCAGAGGAATGAGGCGGACCGGAGCGTCGGCGCTGGGAAGGCTGAGCTGAACCACGAGCATCAGGAGCTCCATTACGTCTCAGCGGTGGAAATTGCTTTCAGTTGCTTTGCTGTTTGAGGTTTACAATATTTTTCCAGACAGTGACGTAAAAACACAGACCTTCTGGTGTCCATTTTTGGCATTTGGTCTTCATTTCTGTGTGCACGACTTCAGCCTGCGAGCAAAAGTTGCCCACAACAACTGCCCTAATTTTCATAAGACACTAATCACTCAGAATAGTGAAGAAAGCAAGAAAGCTTTCTAAGGATGGACCAATTATCGGCCAGGCCGATATTTGGCATTTTTCTAACAATTGGTATCGGCCTTTTTTTCCACCAATAGCCGATTAAAAAATGTTTTACCGTATTTCCCGCATTAAAAGACTCTTTTCTCAAAACCTGCCTTATATTTCGGTGCGCCTGTTTGGCAGAAAATACGGTAATAAAGACCACCAGGTTGTCAGTCTGTTGTCTTGACTACGGTTCCCATAATTCTTTGCGTCGTGATCACATGAAAAAAAAAACTTCTGTTTTCTTGTAGCTAAGCTAGCCAGTTCAAACAGAACGGCAAAAATCACGCTTCAGGCACACTATCCACCTCTAACAATATCAATCACATGCACTGTTCAAAAATTTTTTGAAAAAATTATCTTTAATCAGTTATCTTCATATGTCAATACTAATGATATTTTGTCACCATGCCAGTCAGGATTTCGGCAGAACTATTCAACAACTACAGCTCTGCTTAACCTCACTAATGACATTTACACAGCCTTTAACAACCAAGAACTCACTGGTGCTATTTAGATAGATTTTACCAAGGCTTTTGACACTGTTGATCACTATTTGTTACTGGACAAGCTTTATTCAATACGTGCATCTCGAGATGTACTGCTCTGGTTCAATTCATATTTACATTCACGAAAACGGTTTGTTACAGTACAGGGCAAACCCTCTGAGGCAGTTATGAGTAAAGGAGTGCCCCAAGGCTCTTCTCTTGGGCCTCTGCTATTCTCAATCTATATAAATGATATATCTAAACTTGTTGAGCAGTGTAAAATTCATCTATATGCCGATGATACGGTTCTATATATTTCTAATAAAAATGTACACTCTATTCAAGAATCACTTCAATGTGATTTTGACCGAATGCTTGCCTGGCTTACCCAGCATAATCTTATTCTGAACAACAAAAAGTCCTTTTCCTTGCTCTTTTCGAAGCGCTCAACATCAAATTTGAAAATGTACTTGTCTAATGGCAGTCACCTTGAAAATTCAAATGCTTTTAAATATATAGGCATGTGGGTTGGCCCAGAACTGACATTTAAACCACACATTGACTATATAACTAAAAAGGTTCATGCATGTCTGGGTCAGCTCTATAGATCAAAAAATAGCCTCACAGAAAACATTAGAAAAAGAATTGAACAGCAACTAATTTCGCCCACAATTGACGATGGAGATGTTATTTATCAAAATGCAGCTGAATCTGCTCTTAAGCCTTTGACGACTATAACTAATGCACTCTGTAGATTTATACTAAACTGTAGTTATTATACTCATCATTTTAATGTATAATTTGCTTGATTGGTTACAGCCAAAGGAACAGAGACAAGTCCATTGGCTTAATTTTATTTTTAAATGTATTCATAATGATTTTCCATGTTACTTAAAACAGCATCTGATACCTTTTATGACAACCCATTCACTAAGAAATCCAATGCACCCTTTTTTCCAGGTGCCCCCTGTAAAAAGAGATGGGGAAGAAGGCATTTTGTTACAAAGCCCCAGCGGAGTAGAATAATTCACCTGTTGAGTTACGTTCATTAACATCATTGTACTCATTCAAATCAAGTTTGTACAGCTATCTTAATTATACTTGTGTGTGTTTTCTATGAACTCATTCTTATCCTGAAACATGGACTTTCCGGGGATTGGGCAGGGATGTGTAAAGACAACTGTTGTGTATTGTGATGTATGCTGTCTGTGGTGTCTAACGGGTCGGATGTTATGTGTATCTGTCATGTAATGTGATGATATGTTAAATGTTTAATGTTGTGTGTTCGATTCAGCGCCTGTCGGATGATCTGTTTTGTTTTTTTGGGACCCCCTTCAAAAAGAGATGGTTCATCTCAAGGGGCTACCCTTAAATTATTAAATAAATGAATAAATAAAAACAAAACCTGTCAGTCACCAGAACCACACAGTCTGTCCTGCAGTCTCCCAACCGGAGAGCACGGCGCGTGGCTGCACAGCCGTCCGACCCGGGGAGCAGCCGGTCGCCGGCCGACAGCCCGCTCGCCGGGACGGCGGGAACGGTCAGCCGCCGGCCGGCAGCGGATTACAGTCAAGTCGGCCCCGACTAACTCGGCCCCACGCATCTTTTGTCTCGAACTCACGCCACACATTGAAAACTGAAAAAAAATTACCTTTAAATTTGTCTGGTGTGCCGCTGCTATGGAACCGGGAGGAATCAAACACAAGCCTGTCACATACCTACCGATAATTTTTTTTTTTTTTCAGTTTTCAATGTGTGACGCGTGGGGCCGAGTTGGTCGGGGCGACTTGACTGATTACCGTGCCGAAAACAGACTGCCTGCCGAAAAATGACTAAATTTTGACGCCAAAATGTTCATTTTTACTGAAAGTGAATATCAGTTCGACATATCAGTTATCGGTTTCCATAAGTACCAATAATCGGCATCGGCCCTTAAAAAGCCATATTGGTCGATCCTTAAAGCTTTCATTGCATGTTGGGTGTCCATCGTATCAGCGGTGCTGGAAAATGCAACTTTTCTGAAACGCTGCTACGGCACATGTGCAATATGACCTAGGGAATAGTTTGTCTGCATGTCTGTGTGCTCGCCGTTTGTAGAAAATGCTTTCTGCATGCATGTCTGTGTTGTTTAATTACAAACGGCAGCAACTTGTACAGTGGCATGCTTCATTCTCAGCGTTTCTGCTATTTCCAAGCAGACAATCATTGTTGCCAAAACTTTGTTGCATAACCGCTAAACTTTTCTGAGATAAAAATGCAAAACGATGCGTTTTCACTCGAAACGTCGTCATGTAAACAGGGACTTAGTCTTCTTCAATGCTACCTCTCATATTAAAATCGAGAAAAAACTTTATTTTATTTATTTTAGTTTATTTTTTGTTTAATTTCATCATCAGCACTATAAAAACAAAAAAAAATTAATAATGAATTCAGAAAACAGTGTTCGAATCTCTGGCCGTGAACTTTTCGACCCAACAGCCACCAAGAGCCTCTTTAAACAATTCGGAATTGGCTCCCTGCGAGGAGAAGTGATCCATTTCTATTCATGAGCTGTGAACAGTGTTAGACTGTCACTTTAGTTTATTCATGTTTCTTTCTTTTTTCTGTGCTATTTCCCTGCCTTGGCTGCTGTGCTGATGAAAAGGGTGGCAGCAGTACGCCCCACAGGCAAAACACTGTGTGAGACATCCAGGGTGGGGGCGACGCTCGCTCGGCCTCGGCTTGGGATGTGCGTGTCTAACCGGCAGAACGTTGTCTTTCTTGTACGCATAATCAGCCCATCTTGGCGCCTGACTTTGTCCCCTATGGCCTCTTCCCGTTCCAGCCAGAAAACACTACAAAGGAAAGAGTCAAGTCGAGTAAAGTTGGCAACTCAGCACAGCATAATGTGGGAGAGAAGGAGCTGGTGGTGGACAAAGGACACGTCCTGCTGAGGGACGCCGATAATGGTCCATATTTAAAGCCTCGTCATTCACGGCTTCCCTCTGGCATCTCCTCTAAACAAACAATCTAATCTAGTATAAATCACACTGCTTTTTATGCAAGCACTCTGGAGAAGAATGGTGTTTGAGTGAAACTGTAATAAATACAAGAGACAATGCTGCAAAGGGGGTGATTCTGGAATTGGGCAGTGATTTATAAAGGTTTCTTCTCGCTCTGGCCCCATCTTCAAGTCAAGTTTTGACATGATTTTCCACCAGAGATGCAGTGGAGAGAAAAACAGAGCGAAGCAGCCAGACTTCATGGCACTGTGCGCCGTTTATCACCACCTCTGCCACCTCAAGTATATTAAAAAATGCAATGCTTGTAGAATGGCTTCACACAGGCAGTTCAGTTCTCAGGTGTGTATGTTGGCTCTGTTTTCCTTTCTCTCTCTCTCTCTGCTGAATCAGCAGTTGTTATCAAAGGAGCTGAAGTGGTGAAGGCTGACGGGGTTAACAAAGTCAACATCACCCTCATGATGTGAGCTTTCATGTAACCCTTTTTTTTTAATATACATGAAGAATAGGATACACAGATTGGAGTGTGACGTCAAAGAGAAGGCAAAAAAACATGAAAACACATCAGAACCTTGAGTCTGAGATGACTTTCACGTCAACTTCCGGTCTGTTCGGGTTGTCCTTCATCTGACTGGAGCTGTCTTTTGGGCACCGATCCCCTCGGTGTGCGTCCATGTAGGGGTGCCAGTGTTCAGATGGGGTGCACAGAGACGTCACACGCCTCCACAGGTTTCCTTCTGCTCTGATCAGCTAATACACGGCGACGACGGGGATCCAGATGAGGATGAAAACAACTGTGCACCATCCGAGAGCGATGCCCCAGTCTGGGTAGGGGATTTGGCAATACAACGGAGGCACAAAGGTGATCACCGACCACACAAAGATCACACCTATGACACAGGGAGTGATGAAAACCCAACACGCTCTCCACCACAGCCAGAAAGCAAAGCTCTTTTCCCCATCATCATCTCCATATCTTCAATAAACCGGTTCAGTCCATGTATGTAGGAAACATTAATGAGCTCAAAGAGAGCGAGCACCAGCTGCCAGCAAACCTATCGATGAGAGTGACCCAGTACATCCCAGCCTCTGTGACACACGGTAGACCCAGAAAAAAACAGGCCGCAACTAATGGCCACGGTCAAGAGGCCATGTTTGGATTTGAGGGTTGTCGGGTACGCATCAATCAGGCTTAAAATGATCACCTCTCACCCTGCAAACTGAGAGTCCAGACCAGCGGTCAGCAGCATGAAGAACAAAATGGACCAAAGGGGAGAAATGGGAAGCTTTGACAAAGCGTCTGGGTATGCGATGAACGCCGGGGAAAATTCTTTATCCACCACTTCTCTTATCGATATGTTGTAGACGTGAGCCATGTGACCCAAGATGGAAAATATGGCAAAGCCTGCAAACACACTGGTCCCGGAATTAGCAAAAGTGATCAAGAGTGTATCCTTGAAGACGTTGTTGTGAAAGTGGTTGTAAGAAGAAAGGGTTATGACTCAAGCGCACCCAAGGCCCCCACATCCCACGACGCGAACCAACCCCCCCACCAGGACAGAGCCACCACAGCACCCACCGGGACCACCAATCCAGACCCCGCAGCCCCACAAGAGCCACCGCACCAGCCGGGACCCATCGGACTCGCAGGAGAACCCCCACAGGCCACGGCCTCCCCGGCCCCGGGGACCCCCAGCCACAGCGACACGGATGATGGTACATCCCGCTGCCCCATAGCCGTATGGGGGGCCAGATCCCACCAGCAAGGCCATTGCTGTGAAACCCACCCATTACTCTCCTATTAATACGTTTCCCGATCCCTAACGGGAAACATGATCCCAGCACCGTGATAGTGTAACCCTGAGTTCAGGTTCCACGGTGAATGAAGGCAGGAGTCTCATTCCAATTATGAAAATGAAACACATTTTTGGGGCCATCTATAAAATCTGCAGTGAGGGAGATTCCTGACACTCCTGTGAGTTCTGCCTTTGGAGTAAACGCCTGCTGATCTATGCAGTGATCCATAGTGGGAGCTTACCAACCCACATTATGTTTACTGGGAATGTGCAGTATTTGTACCTTCATTGTCACCCTTGTTTTGGTATTCTGAGGAAGACTACCAACCAGGGAAGGGGGAAGTGGGGGTGGATCGGGCAGAAGCTCAGGAAATCCCAGGACTATGACACAAGACAAGGACTACCTTGCAAAAGGAAACATGTAAAACTGGGTCAGACTGGCATCGGATCACCAGACTAGCTCCAGATCGTTTGGACAGCTGTGTTCTAATACGTTGTGCTCCTCTTATTAGCGATGGGGCGACACTTGAGCCTGGCCATAGTCAACATTCTTAAGGGCTGCTTTTGGCCCGCTCACCACATGTTTGACAGCCATGACGACACCACTGGCCCTGATGAAACATCCCAGACATTCTCAGATTAATTTTCCTAATTTTCACAAATTATTCTCAAAGTTGTCATGGATGTCTCAAAACCCTCGTCAGTGTTTTTTCCTTGGATTAGAAAACACAGGAGAGGCTTCCGTCTGGCAGCCTGGTCCTCGTCCAACAGCTCCTGCCTTGAGTTTGACACCCATTGTACTTGATTTCTGATGGCTAAATAAGTGTAGAAGTGGTGAAACACTCTGTATGATCAGGATTTGTTGGGCTGATGACTGTAGCGTTCCGTCTGTTTCAGGGTAATGACAGCCTCTGACAGTTCTAAATCTCACCTGATGAGCAGTGTGCCGTTCTCCACTCCGAATTACGCCGATGTGAAGACCCCCCGTGTGAATTTTGACCTAATTTAACCCAGTTTGTCCTTGCATCCCTGCACTCATTGTATTGTAATATGCAGCACTAATTCGTTGTAATGCCCAGTGGAAATGTCTCCATAGTCTGGGTCGTCTCTCGCTTGGCTCCATTGTTTGCAGTTGGGTTTGTTTGGATTTGTTTGCTCTGAGATTTTTGTAATTACTACAGTTCCCTCACCACACACACAGACTCCACCCATGTTCCTACTGATGAGGATTTTTAAATTATTTTCATTTTGAATTATTTTCATTTTCAATGCTTTAGTCAAGTCAGTTAACGAAGCATAGGCCTCCTGGCCCTCTTGGGGGCGCTGGGGCCTAGAGACATGACCAGCATTTGGGGGGGGTTTCCCCCGGGCTGGTGCCGCTGCTGCTCATTGGGTGTTGCCTGTGCCCCCGGCTGCCCCCGTGGGTTCTGGTTGGCCTCTGGCGCTCTGGGGGTGGGACGGGTGGGTGGTGGTGGGGGTTGGGGGCGCTGGGGTTGGGGGGGTTGGGGGCGGGTGCCCGCTTGCCTCCGGGTCTCCGGGGTGGCGGCCTTTCTCGGTTTCCCCCCTGGGTTGCGGGGCGTGGCATTACGGGGGCTCCTGTGGCGTGGATTGGTGCCGGCTGGAGCCACCCCGCTGTTCCTGGTGCAGGACTCTGGACTGTTTGGGTCACATCACATGATCACTATATGATCCCTCCAGCCTCTGCTCAGACTCACTGTGCAGTGTAGAGTCTACCAGAACACGCTGGTTGTTCCCCTCACCGCCCAGACCCTGGTTAGTGTCCTCTATCATCTGTACCTTAAGCTCTATCATCTCTATCTAGTTAGCCCCCCCACCCCACTCCGAACACCCTCACAACTTTTCACAACCCCCACATGGTGTTACACTGCCCTCTATCATAGGTGTGAGGTACTAGACCTTTTACCTCTGTAAGGGCTGGTGACGGTCACTAAATTGTAAAAAGTATAAAATTGCAGAGATCCTGGAAGTTGACAGCAGGTGTTGTTTGACTTCGAGATGAATTCAGACAAAAAAAAGATTAAAAAAAAAAAGTTAATGAAACATATCGGCTGATTGACCAGCGCTCGCCTCAGGGAAGACAGAGCCACTCACAGTAGCCCCGGCTAGAAAAACAAGACTTTTTTTTGGCTCCTGAATTTTTTTTGCGGACAGAAGTTTGCGTTGCGTTCCCACGCACAATTATTGTCAGATTTTCCCGCAGAGTTTCATAGGTGAGGCCCCAGCTCTGTTTGGACGCTATTTCAAAAAGGAGTGAAAATGCTGACAATGCACAACACTTCTGCTTTCCACCCGTCATAGTAGCAGTGCGTTACCTCCCTGCTTTGGCAGTACATTGCTTCCCCTACGTGCTTTTTTTCCGTGATGTGTTTGATTGCTCCCCTTTGAACTATTTATTTTGTGTTTATTGTAGAAGATGTAGAAAGGTGAGGGTACAGGATGGAAACAACATTCCATCATTTAAACAACATTTAAACTAAACTAAACTAAATTAAATTAAACTAAATTAAATTAAACTAAACCAAACCAAATTACACTAAACAAAATTAAACTAAACCAAACTAAATTAAACTAAACTAAACTATACTAACTAAATACTAGTTTAAACAGTTAAGTATCCACAAAGCTGCCCCAGGAGCTAGAATGCTGTGGGAAGTACGGTGCACTGAGCCCTGTCCTCTAATGTCTGAATGTTATTCCCTTTAGTCCGTTCATTGCTTTTCACCTGCTGTCCCCCCCTTCGAGGGGGAGTCTTCTCCAGTTTCAGTTGCTGACTCCACTATTACGAAGGCCTATGAACAAGCTCCGTCCGGACCGGGAGGACACCCCTGTCGGTCCTGCCCGTGGACTGGCTTCGGTTCTACTGCTGGGATCCGTGGTTCTTGTGCTGGACCGTCCAACGAACTGTCCTCAACATTGTCCTAGGCTTTACTTCTTATTGTCTCATGCTAGCTGTTGCCAAAGCTGTCCGTCCCTGGGAGAGGGATCCCTCCATACTGTGGTTCTCCCCAAGATTTCTTCTTTTCCCACTGGGTTTTTGGAGTTTTTTCTTGCCGGATGTGAGGGTCGAAGGCGGTGGTTGCTTCGTTCTGTCTCGTTACTGTAAATATTGACATATTACCATTATGCTTATTCACTGTTTTTACTTTTACCGACAAATGTAACATCTTGAAGCCCTCTGAGGCAACTGTTGTTGTGATACTGGGCTATACAAAAATAAATTGATTGATTGATTGATTGATTGAAACATTCCAAAGCCTCTGAACGTGACTTCCTCAAAGTGTCTCCCCTCATGTGCTCATCACCCACTCACTGTCTGTCTTACATGTATATTTAAATTATATCGAACTTATGTCTGTTATTTATTTCATTATATCTGTCTTGGATCTTGGTGTAAATTATGTTTGATTTGTATCTGTCAGCTTCTATCTATTATTTAATTATATGTGTCTTCGATTTGTATTTCCGTTATATTTAATTTAACTTGAATAATTAGTTGTGTCGGTCAGTATATTCCTGTTATGCAACTACATCTAATTTTACATACAAATTATATTTAACTTTTCCTTGTATGGTTGCGCTTTGTATTTTTCTACTTTTCTTTCTACGTTTCTTGCCGCTGCAACCCTGCAGTTTCCCCATGCGGGACAAATAACGGACTTTCAACTCCGTTTCCTTCTGCTTTGTCGTCTCCGCGTAGTTTTCCTGAATTGTGCGGTCCTGTACGGCAGCTATTTTGTTGGCGGTGAGGACCGCAAAGTCACAGGCATTTTTTCCCTTCGCAAAATGTGTATAGGTACCTGCTTTGGCGCAGATGAGCCGCTGCGCAAAGTTTGGGGCTCGTTTTGTGCGCCGCAAGCTTTATAGGCGAGGCCCCAGATCGGGACCGAGCTGCTGAGGAGTTTGGTTGATGTGAAAATGTTCTCAGTCTTGTCAGGAAGACGTCTTGATGATTTGTTGGGTATTTACGACATGTGGACATGTTCTGTTTGTTCGACAGGAGCCTGCTGAAGCAATGCTTCAGTGAAGTCTGTTCCACTTTGACACATTAGCTTCAAATGTAGCATGTAGCATGTCGTGGGCCTACGGACCTCCTGGCCACCGTCTGAAAGCACTTCAGGCCTGCTGGAAGGACCACTGACCTCATCTGTCTGAAGGAGAACGAGGTGAACGAATCAGAGGCCGTGGGTTTGTGGTGTGTTGTGGAGGATGCTTTGGTTTCATGCTGTTCCCTTCACTACATTCCAGGTCTGACTTTCACACCAGGTGGAGTCATGGGTTTATACAATACTGTCTTACTTTACAGCACGGCTGTTCAATGTGCTTTAGACCAGCGGTCACATTCAGCCCACATTCATCTTCGAGGGCCGGATCAGAGAAATGCTGCCATATTAACCTTTACATTCAAACCTTCAGGTTGTTCTTTATGTGGCACAGAGATCCACCTGGTCACCGCCATCATTGTTTACATCCCGCCACGTGCGGATGCAACATCAGTGTGTGACGTCATCCAGGAGGCGGCGTTCAGGATCCAGTCCTCACATCCAGAGGCGCTCATCATTATTTCAGGGGACTTCAACCATGTTGATGTGAGCCTCATTTAGGGGCTTCACTCAGTACGTGCAGCGTCCAACCAGACACAACAACACTCTGGACCTGTGTTACGTGAATGTAAGATCTGCTCACTCTGCCGTGCCTCTGCCTCCCCTTGGAAAGTCCGACCACAATCTCATACACCTCAGACCAGCATACAAACCATCTGTGATGAGACTGCTGCAGTCAGGAGGTCTTTTAGGCAGTGGACCCCCGAGACAACCGGCAGGCTGAGGGAATGTTTTGAATCCACAGATTGGAATCTGCTTGTGGGTTCAGGCATGGACAATGACATGGATGAGAGCGTGGTCTGTGTCACAGACTACATAAATTTCTGCACGGATGTGGTAGTGCCCCTGAAAACTGCGCGCTGCTTCCCAAACAACAAGCCGTGGATCAAAAGTGACACAAAACATCTGCTGAACTGCAAGAAGGAGACTTTTAAGTCTGGTGATCGACAGAATGAGGACTGCTCAACATGACCTGAGGAGGGCCATGAGACGGGCCAGGAGGGAGGACAAAGCAGGACTGGAGAGGAAGCTGCAGGATAAGAGCTCCGGAGAGGTCTGGAAGGGCATGAGAACCATTACTGGTTTCAAGGAGAAGGGATGTGTAGCTCTTGGTGATGTGGACATGGCGGATGAGTTCAACCCTTTTTACAACCGGTTTGACTCTGCACAAACGCGCACACACACACACACTAACGGATGTCCACCCAGCGGCTGCTCCACCTCTGCTGACTCCGGCCTTCACTGTGGAGGAGGTGCGTGTGGAGCTGAGGAGGCTCCATGGACGGAAAGCTGCAGGGCCTGATGGGATATCACCACGGCTGCTGAGGGAGTGTGCGTCAGAGTTGGCCGTGCCTCTCCAAACCATCTTCAATCGGAGTCTTCAGACTGGACGTGTCCCTGCACTGTGGAAGACCTCATGCCTTGTCCCAGTGCCCAGGGGGGCCAGGCCTGCAGGGATGAAGGACTACAGACCAGTGGTCCTAACATCTGTGGTGATGAAGACTTTTGAGAGGCTGCTGCTCCGGCTGCTCAAACCTCAAGTGGAGGGGGGGCTGGACCCCCTTCAGTTCGCCTATCAGGACAGCATGGGAGTGGACGATGCGGTCTTGTTTCTGGTCCATCAGGCGCTCTCCTTTCTGGAGGGAGCTGGAGGTTGTGAGGTTGATGTTTTTCGACTTCACAAGCGCCTTTGATACCATCCAGCCTCAGCTACTGAAGGGGAAGCTTGAGAGGATGGGAGTGGATCCTCTCTTTGTTCGCTGGATCCACAACTATCTGACTCTGAGGTCACAATACGTCCGGCTCGGGGGGGGGGGATCTGGGACCCTGATGAGCAACACTGGTGCACCGCAGGGGACTGTACTATCTCCCTTTCTCTTCACACTGTACACTGCTGACTTTGCTCACAGATCTGCTGCGTGTCGTGTGCAGAAGTATTCAGATGACACTGCTATTGTGGCATGTGTGAAGGGTAGGGATGAAAAAGAGTACAGGGAGCTCATCACGGGATTCACCACCTGGAGCAGGGACAATGGTCTTATTCTGAACACCTCGAAGACAAAGGAGTTGATCATTGACTTTGGCAGGAAGCCCTCTCATCAACCTGTCATCATCAACGGAGAGAGGATTGAGGTTGTTCACACCTACAAATACTTGGGTGTGCACCTTGACCACAGACTGGACTGGTCGGAGCAGCTCGGGTTCCGGATAAGAGAGGACAGAGCAGGCTGTTTCTCCTGAGGAGACTTAAGTCCTCTGACCTGTGTGGTGACATGCTGAACATTTTCTACCAGGCTGTTGCTACAGGTGCTGTTTTCTTTGGGGTTGTCTGTTGGGGCGGCAGTTTGGCAAAAAGAGACAGCAATCGGCTGGACAGACTCATCAGGAAGTGTGTGTCTGTGATGGGAGGAAGGTGGACTCTGCTGGAGCAGTCTTGGAGAGGAGGATGAGGCTCTAATGCAGAGTATCTCGAGAAACCCCAAACATCCACTACAGGACAGTCGCAGCTCAGAAGAGTGACCGGAGTAACAGGCTGCTGTCACTGCACTGCAGAACTGAGGCTTCAAGAGGTCGTTCATCCCCTCAGCAGTCAGGCTGTTCAACAGATGTGCCTGAGTACACTGTGAGCACTTTATTTTACTGTTGTTATTTATTTGCGTGCGAATGATTTGTGTGTGCTGCTGGACACCAGAGTTTCTCCCTTGGGAGATTAATAAAGTTTTTATCTATCTATCTGTCAATCAGAGTATGCATGATTTAAATTATGGTATTTTCACGAAATAAAACAATTTCTGTGAAAAATGACGATATTAACATGAAGCTAATTTTTAATGAAACTTTCTGATGCAAAACATAGTGAAATGTACCAAGAACTTGTCCTGTAGCTGTTGCATTATGGGTGTTCTTCCAAACTCAGCCTGGCAGCGTGGCTTTGAGGCAGGATTGATAGCAGCGCCGCCTTCATCCCGATATCTCAGCCGGGGCCAGTTGTTGGGTTGTGTGTGTGACTTTTCTAGATCCCAGGTTTGTTTAGTATTTGAAGCATTAGTTTGGTGGCCAGGTTACGGGCTCTTTAAGCACACGGGCCTTATGTTTGACACCTGGTTAGCTTTTCATTTAGCAATAAGCACTTGAGCAGACATGCCCAGCAGTGTTGTCTTTGCTTTAGTTAAAGGTCTTCCTTTTTTCTTTTCAGATGTGCCAAATTGAACTATCGGAGCTTCAAGGGCAGTTTTTTTTTCTTCCTCTCTTTTTTTCCCAGATTGCCAAGGTAACACACTTTCAACTTTTAAGATACATATTCAGATGTGCTTTTGAGTCCTCTTTGTCTTCACCTTGAGCTCCACCTCATACAAGCAGATTAAATCACAAACCTATCAGCACTTATCAGCACAGCCCTCAGCAGCAGCCGCCGGGCGAATACAAAAAACCTCAGGAAGTCATTTTGTGACAAAAACAAAGCTTACATGATGCTTTTATGAGATGCACTCCATTTTCCAGCTCCGCCTGTTCTCCAGAAAGTCTCCCAGTGTCCCCAGCCTGCAAGGCGGCGACGGATGACTCCTCTGCTCGCGTCTCAAACCAACTCTGATGGCTCCCGTATTGATTGGCCAGATTTTTTTCCCCTCTTCTTTCTTTTTCTTTTTCATTTTTTTTCCAAGGGCCTTCTGAGTGGAATGATGGCTGACGCTGCGTCTCTCATCGACCTGACAGCGTTTCAAGGTTTTCCCACAAATCCCCAGCAGCCGCCGCAGCATCCATCCTGATGGCCAAAGCCCTGCAGGCTGATATATAGGCGCAATATTGTCTTCAGCAAGAGACGGGATTAATGTGACTGGATCAATGCGGATCACAAGCACTGTGGATAACAATGTCCAGTGTGGACAACAGAAGTGTGACATATAGAGACAAAGTCCACATGGACCTTTGCTTTAATGCTGCCTGGATTTGCACTCTATACAAAAGCAGACATGGCTGTTTTGGGCCTCTATACACGGAGTGGAACTCTGCTGTTGACAGCAACACCGAAGTGAAACAGGAGTCTCGCTTCACCACAGGTTTCCCCTGCAGAGCAGATGATTTGATTAGTTTCAGACAGCCCCACTGCTCGCATTACCATATTAATAAGCAGAAACTCATTAGTCCTTCGAACGTCTTTTTGCTTAAAGGCACACAGTTGTACAAATGCTGCTTGCTGGTAATGTAAAGACAAGGACGTGTGCCTGGTGCAGAATTCCCAGCCTGCCAGTCACGGTGGAAGTTTGAGCTGACGTACAGAGCTCTCCCAGATTCCTCCTCCTCAGACACTGACGCTGTTCTGACCCTTGGTCAGTTAATTTAAAGTCTGTTGACAGTTTTATGAATCCGTACATTGTTTTGTGTAATTAATGTGGAAGGAAGTATGTGGTGGAATACTGATCTCACTCGTAGCTGAACACGAGAACTGGGAGCTTCCACCTTGCATTTTTCCCGTCGGGAACCCCAGCCTAGACTCCATGGTTTTTCAGGCTTGTGTGTGTTTGACCCTCCTTGTGAGCGCTTCTCTTTTGAACTTTCATTTGTGGATAATATAAACCAGTCAAATCAGTGAGTGCCAGCCAATCAGAGGCAGGGTGGGGCAGCTCATGGCTTCATCATCCAGGGAAAAAGAGATGAACTGGCTCATAGGCACAGCGGAGTGGTGCATCGGGGGGGGCGGAAGTGTGTTTATGCAGACTGGAAAATAAATGGGTTTACATCTAATACCTGCTCATACCCTGAACCTCACCACTGAGCTGACTGTGTGCCGTTAGGGCCCAACAGGCAGGTAAATCCCAGCCAAAATCAGCTCGTTTTATCCTCTTAATTAATGTTCCAAACTCCATCACGGTGGACTCTTCCCCACAGGCAGTCAGGGGACTGTGTCAGCAGCTGGTTATGTCTTGAAATGTTGTTTTATCAATTAAGCTCAGTGCCTTGAGAATTCCATCCACATCCTACATGGCGGTAAATGTGTTAACATAAACAGGAATAAGCAGCAATGGAACATTTTCCCCTTCTCTATTTTTCGTTCCTTCCCCACAGTGCTGCATTTATACATTTATGTCTGAAGAAGGGAAATCAGGTCTTCCTTATTTTCAGAGGTGACCTTTCCCCGGTTCAGCTGTCCATGAAAATGTTGATATCCGCAGGTACCAACAAAACGCCTCGCACTTTAATGGAACTCCCAGTTATTGAGGCCGACAGTTGTTGCTGCTGGTCATTCTCAATATAATGTGTTGAACTTCGTTTACATCGGGCTTCATGTATTGATAGAGGTAAATGTTCTGAACATTATTAGCTTAAAATGAACCTTATGGCACAAATTACACTGTTATATGAAGCCATGCTGCCCCCGATGTGTGCTGCAGTAAATAGAAGTTCGTCTTTTGTTGTTTGCCCCACTTATTCTACCCAGGCCACCGACACAGAGGTGAACGAGGCGGACAGAACCAAACTGTTTATTTTTAGATTGACAGTTTTAGGCCTTAGGGTTGGTATTTTGTTTGCTTTCAGTGCGTCAGTGTCCTTACAAATTGTACGGGCGGGTTATGGTTTTCCTCTCATCAAACTATTTTTGTTGAAACTGGGTTCTATTGAAGAAACACTGATTAAACCATATTGTGAGAGAGTGAGGTCTTGATTGACAGGGTCATTGGCAGTCGTCACAGTTGCTAAGCTACAGTTTGACAATATCAGGCATTCAGAGAAGAATGCTGTTTCTTTTGCACCCGAGTATGACTTTTCGTGTGGTATTCAATGAATACTTCACGTTGTAACACTTGATTGCGCTCTAACAAATTCCCACCTTTGCATACAGAGTCTGCTGCTCAGCTGTTATTGTCACGTTCAGTGTCTCCTAACCTCACCTTTGCCCTTTCCTCCTTCAATGTTGAAAGGTCGTGGCGGATTCCAGATGGTGATACTGCAGCTTTATTCACGCTCATTGACTTCTCTGCTGACTGCACCTCATGTACGTGCGTACATGCCCACAGCGTTCTGAAGTCCCGCGTTGGGGACGTCTCCATACCCAACGTTTGAAACCGGATGTAAACGTGATTGGTCCAGCCTGTCACATGACCGCATCACGTGGACAGAGGAGGAGCTGTGATTGGGTGATTTATGCTAAACTTTAAATCATAAAATCAAATCAACAGGAAGAAGCTGGAGACAGAGACCAGAACCCGATCTGGAACCAGGAGCTTTATGTGTTTATTTGCACTTTGAAAACCAGCAGCTTTGAATGGATTGTTCCAAGAGACCCGGGCTCTTTTTTAAACCAACATCATCGCCCCCTGCTGCAATGTCCCCAGAATTACAGTTTTTCTGCACTTTAGCATTGTCTTCACTTTATACCAGCAGAGGTTGGCGCTGGGTTTCAGCCACTTTTAAAAGACTGATAAAGCTCCCTGATCTTATCCACCTTATCCCCTGAAAGACATTTCAGAGAAGGAAACTAAACATTGACTCACAGCTGGAATCACCAGAAATCTGGTTGAATTTGAGTTTGTCTTTGCAGAAATGTTTGACTGCACTTAAACTGCAGGATGTCTGATTGTATTGACTGGTCTGCTGTTTGCAATGGTTTGACAGATAATTCTCATTGTGATGAATGCACAAAAGAATCCGAGTAAAAACAGATTCATGCGCTGAATCCGGGGAGTTGGGAGAAACACACTTGACCAAAAACTAGCATCAGCTGCTGCTTCTGTGAATTTCCACAAGGCTGAAATGAAAGTCTTGAAGAGAAAGACTTTTCCTGAAGACAGCTGCCTCGGCCAAACGCTCCTTCTTCTACATATTTAAGACCAGAGCTACCTTGTTTAGCCTCCACTGTTAGAAGCTGGAAACAAAGAGCTTGGTTTCACAATGTGAGGCACGACCGGCTTCTGCCAAAATACTTCTCTTGTTACTCACTTTATTCTGTCCTAATTCCTGGCTGGTCTTTACAGTACGGCAGCCTTTTGTTTGTTCTCCCCGGTGCACAGCAGACGAGCCAAGCAGCTCGTTACAAAGGCTCATCTGCTCCTCATATCTGTAGAATAGCTGTTCACACACAAACCACTGCCAGCGACGGCCAGACGCCCCTCAGAGCCGGCTCCACGCGCTCCCCTTTTGGTCCGTTTGAAATCTTTTTTTAGCTGGAACACACATCGTGTGTGGGGAAAAAGCAACTTTCTGAGACACAGTAGTGCAGCACCTGCTGTGATTTGATCAATTTTTCGATTGGATGGAGCTAATCTGATCAGACAGAGGTGACAGGATGTGACTGTAATCAGATCGGTCTGGTGGGTTTTGGTCAATCCTTACAGCCTGTGGAGGTTTTTGATATTTTCGTGGTGGACATGTTGTTGAGTGTGAGAGGATCATTTTAGCAAAATAAGACCAAAAAGCCCATTCAGCCTTTCTTTTTCAGATCGATGCCATTTGGTCTTTCTTCCAGACAACAGGGGAGTGAAAAGTTTCTCGCGCTGCCTTGTATTTGTCTTTTTCTCTCACAGGCTGATACAAACTTTCTGGACTCTTTTGATTCCGTTGTTCTGAAAAGCTGTGCTGTCTGTGTCTCTGTCGATCAGCCGGACTGTCCACGTGTCTGCCGTCCTGTCGCTGCCTCGCTCTGGATCTCGGGATGTCCTTGGGGACCTGCTTCCCCTGGTGGGTGTTGCTCTGCTCTTCATCTCAGATGAAACGCCGACGTCTCAGTTCTGCCGAGGGCTCTGGAAAGAAATGCCAGCTTCAAAATGCTTGTTTTTGAGTTTGGGGTGTAAATTCTCTTGGATGTTGTGACTCATGATGGAATGCTGACTTGATTTAGACATTTTCAGCTGTGAAGAGGCGTCTGAGACTAGCTTTATGTATTTATTAGTAGTACGGAGTGGTTGAATCCATTTCAGGAACCGCCGCCACACACTGAGTTATTTCTCAGGAGTTTATCATCAAGATAGTTTGTGGATGTTTTTTGTTTTTTGTTTTCCAAGCACAATGAATTGTCTTCACTTGAAGACACTGTCGTTTAAAATAAGTCATTTATTTTCTCTGATCCCTGCTGTTTTTGACCGTTGTAGATGATTGAGTCATTTTATCTATGGTGCCCATTGTTGACTGTTGATGAATAAGGGTAGCACAGCAGCATGTTGGTTTGTATTCTCACCCGAAAGTGAGAATGTTATGGTTAAAAAATTCTGGCCAGGCCTTTCCGTGTGGAGTTTGCATGTTCTCCCCATGTGAGTGTGGGTTTCCTCTGGGTACTCCAGTTTCCTCCCACAGTCCAACAACATGCATGTGCGGGTAATTGTGAATTCAATTACAAACACATCAAGACCCCTTTGTATTCATGTTCACACTGGTGTTTCGTGTTATACACCAGATTTCCAGAGGTATGAGGAAAAGATGGGACTCATCTGAGGTCACAGTACTTTAAAGCTCGGGTAGACGATGTTGTCCAAAAGCACTTCTTGCCATACTGAGTGAAATGCTCCCTGCCCCCTGGGAGAAGTCAATACATTATGTGGACGGAAAAAGGTGCGGAAAAAATCTGACCACTGTAGCAGCCACAGGAGTGTAAAAACTCCGACCAATGGTAAGGCGCGGACCGCTCTTCAGGAACCAATCAAATCCCTTCGCCGTTCTACCAGCCCCCTGCGTACATTTCAATGGCGTGCACTGGCCCTGGTTCAGAGCGCGTTGCGGGTTGCTGCGAGGTGTTTCTCGCGGTATTGGACTGGACTGGACTGGACTGGACTGGACTGACAGACAACCTGTCAATGTGATGCCTTAGGTTTTACCAGAAAGTCGAGCGTGGGTCGCATTAAGCTTGGCCATGTCAGTCCTGCCACTTCAGAGTAGGACCCCAACTGCTCACAGATGTTGTATTTATCTCTTATTATTGACTTCAGCTAAATTTAATTGTTATGCTACAACAAACTCCTGAAAGACATGAAGAAAGAAGCAGAAGGAACTGAAAAGAGGAAGAAGATATTAAGATCAAAGGACTGTGAGACCACCCTGACCACTGCTCACTTTACCATTTGGCTCTGGATCTAACTGGAATAAACTGATTTCAGACATTGTTGGAATCTCACATTGACTGTTGTTCATGTTTTGTTTCTCGTCTGATTTCGGTGCTCTGATTGTATCACTGATTTCGGGCTACAGACTTTCCCTCCTGGTGTCTGGTCGCTGTTCCCCGTCCTGGTGTGTCCCACCTGTGTGTGAGTGTGTGACTGTCTGCACCTGGAGGCTCTGGTATATGTTGGGCGTCTGCTGCCTGCTCCGGTTATCAGTGTGTCCTCTGTGTGGAGTTGCGTTCCTCTGTCTCTTCCTGTGGTTCCAGCTCTTCTGAGTTTTCATCTCCATGTGTTGAATGTCATTGTTTGGTCCTCTGAGCCCTCCTTTCACCAATCCCTAACAAATCCTTAACAATCTTCTGGTTTTAATGTGTCCACCGGGTCTCTTTGTCTGAAAAGACATCCCAGACTTCTACTGTTTCAAGGTCAGTTGAGTTAATGGGTTTCTCTTATGTTGGGCCGTCTCAGGCTCTTAATGCTAAATCACTCCAAAACAGGGAATTTCACTGAATGTGATTAGAAACCAGACATAACAATTGGCAGGCTTTTTCAATGGTAATTTGTTTTCTCTGTTATCATGAGTAAGACAAACTGACAATTGGTTGAACTACACAAACTTTTCAGTTCAACATGTTTCTCTACCTGATTATTTTAGTCAGTTCACTTGTGTCACACTTAGAAGTTGAGAGTTGGGAAGCTGTTGCCTTTGAATCAGTTTACTACAGATTTATTTTCTGAAATCAAGTAATTAGAGACTCTAAATTAGGGTCGTAAACCACAAGGCCCCTGCCCATGGGCTAAAAGTGATCCTCAAGAGGCTGCTGTTCAGCCCGCCAAACCACCAAGCACATTGAAAAAAAATCACTGAAAATGTAATTAATTTAAAAAACAAATTGCTTAAAAGACACAAAATAACACTGAGACCAGAGCTGAGAGGTCAGCGATGCTGCGATGGAAGGAAACAAACTCGCATTAGCCTCAAGTCATGTTGTCAGGTTGGGTTTGTATGAGACAGCAGCTGTAGGACAGGTTTGGACATTTCACCGTGTTTTGGACCAGAAGGTTTCATTAAACTTGTTGAGGCTGGACACCACCGTCATGGAAGCTGCAAACATTTGATGGCTGTGTGCTAACACGATCAGAGGAGCACTGCTTCCTGGTGTGGACTTCTCACTTCCTGGAATGTGAAGGGGTGAGTTGTTGATCCCAGTTTGCTTCAAAGATCTGAGAAATGTGCTTAAAACTGAACTGATGGTCATTAAAATTTCTCCGAGTGTCGCCAGTCCTCCGACATTCACCAAAGTGAAACCAGCACAGTTGTGTGAAAACAAAACCTTTCGAGTGAAAATTGCCATTTCATTTCTTTTCTGATTGATTTTACAGAATGATCAATGTCAGTAAAGCGTTCCATAAAACAAGAGATTAGCTTCATAGCTGGGAGACGGGCTGTTTCGGCCGTTTTCATGACATTTTACTCGCTTTGTGGTTCGACACATACCAGGACGTTCAGGCCAAGGCTGCTGATGGGTTTCACATGGTGCATTCTGGGATATGAACTAGCTCTGCTCCCTCTGCGGTCCGCTGCCAGTGAACTTTGAAAACCATTGTCAGGTTTAAAAAGTGAATAAAAAGACAGAATTCCACTTCTTAGGCTTGTTATCTGTTGGCAGCTACATGCTAGTTCTGAAGTCATGCAGTTTTTATGGGCCTGTGTCCTTTCATTTGCTGAAATCAAAGCTGTGAAGACTTCAGAGAAGGATGGGAGAAAGAGACAAAGACATAGAGAACGGGGAAAGAATGAAGAGTCAGTGCTGATATTAAATTATTCTCTTTTGATTTGAAATGATAAAACCATTTGATCAGTGGAATATGTCCCCATTTCTTCCCCCACCCCATCATGGGAAATGCTCCTTTCCCTTTGGAATAACTCCCACTCCTTCTTCCAAGGCTGCTGGTGAAGCCAAAGCAGGAAGAGCGAGGGGAGGGGAGACAGAATTAAGTGTAAAACAATATTAGAGCTGCTGCTCAGCCCTGGAGAGTGAACTGTGTGTTTATGGTTGACTGCAAGTCTGCAGAATCTGCAAGAATGAGTGAGTTTTCAGACCCACCTGGGTGGAGGATTAAGCTCCTGTGTCTGTGTGACTCGCTCAGTAAACCGGAGAACAAAAACACTGGGAAAGTAAACCTCAGTGGATCATTTAGTGATTAGAGATTTAACACAAAAAAGGTACAGCAGTTCAGATCACAGTTCCAGAGGGAGTCGTGATTAGAAGTGAGAGAAGTCAAGTGATTGATCCAGTGAAACAGACGAAACAAGAGTGACGCCTCCTGGACGTCTCCTGGGGAGGAGTTCCTGGTTTGTCCCACCAGGAGGAGACCCTGGAGAAGACCAGGACACGCTGGAGAGACTGTGTGTCGCGGCTGGCCAGGGGAACGTCTTGGAATCCTCCCAGAAGAGCTGCAGGAAGTGTCTGTGGACAGGGAAGTCTGGGATGCCTGCTCAAACTGCTGGCCTCGAGACCCGGTCCCAGACGAGCGGGAGAAAATGGATGGATAGATTACTTAGAAGTGTGAATATGGAAACGTGCTTTCAGTGATCAGCTGGAGCAGTGTTAATTTTGTCAACGAAAACTTAAACGAAAACTATTCGTTGACGACCCTTTATTCCGTGACTAATTTGTGACGAGAACGTAAATTTAATAAGTAATGACAACAAAAACTAAAACAAAATCTCTGAACATCATGAACTGACGAGTAAAAATGTGACGAAAAAGCTGCCGCTGGCCGCCGGACACGCTGGGTGACAGCCATCCTCACGCCGGGCTCACCGGCTCCGGTCCGGCTCCGTTCTGTCTCCGATACGGAGACGCAGCACCGCAGCAGCACTGTTCTTTGTTGTGCTTCTCTCCTTCTTCTTCTTCTGTGATGTTTTACAGCAGCTTGCATCCCGTTGGTTGCATTACCGCCACCTGCTGGTCATTATGATTGGAGCTTTTTTCTTGCAGCCGGTCATTTGTAAGAATTTACAGAAAGATTCTGAAGTTCATATATTAATTTTTTTTTCCAACAAGCCATAGATTTTCATATTTATGATCCAAGAGTCATATGATACATTCTAAATTTAAATATCTAAACATAATTAAAGATATGCTTACAGTGTTATGCGTACAGTTTTTACAACGGTGACACGTATCCATTTGCACTTCTGCTATACTGTGGTTTTATGTTGCGTTGTTTTTATGTGTATATGTATGATGATGTAGCACTTTGCCCAAGACAAATTTCCTACTGGGACAATAAAGTTATCTATCTATCTACCTATCTATCTATCTATCAAATATACTACAGTACAACAAAACTGTCAAATTTCATCAAGACTAAAATTAAGACTAAAACTAAAACTAATTTCCAAAGACTAAATTTTAACTAAAACAAGACAAAACTAAAAAACTAAAATGTGACTTTAACTAAATCTAGTCTTTGGTGAGTGACTAAAATTAAAATGAAATGAAAAATTCATGTCAAAATTAACACTGAGCTGGAGCTCCCTGTGGTGTGAGCTGAGAGGGTGACAGGATGAATGGATGAGTGGATGAGTGGATGCGTGGCTCTGGGAGTCTGTGGTCTGAACCTGCTGCTCCTGTCTTGCTGCAGACTGGATTTATTTCTGGTGGCTTGTTGCTCTCTGTCTCTGTCCTTTCCTGTCCTCTCCTTCTGTCTCCTCACCTCAACCGGAACAACAGAGCGTCTGCACGTCGGAGTCTGGCTCTGCAGGCTCATTCCTGTTAGAAGGCAGTTTTTCTTCACGTCATCTGTACTTGATGACGTGCAGTGGTTGGGTTTTGGTTTGTGCAGTGAGAAGACTGTTGAACGAGGTGCTGTGAGCTCAAATAGAGACAACATGAAGAAAGTGGGTCCTGATACTCCAGTCTCATCAGTCTGTTGTTCAGCGTTGACTCGTGTTGACTCTTCCAAACCCGCCTGCTGTGTTCGGCCAATCACCTTTCTTGTTCTGGTTTTGATTGATGACAGGAAATATTAAAAATTCTCTACCTCAAAGGCCTGGGCGATTTGGACTAAAAATAAAATCTCCGATTTTTTTCACAAAAAATTTGAATTAGGATTTCTTTCCGATTTTATTTATTATTTTTTTTTTTTTAGAAAACAAGAAGTTCAAAGGACAGGGAGAATTCAAAATAGGTTTTGCTTTTATTTAACAAATACTTAACTAAAGTAACCCATATTGTAATTAAAGTGCCAGCTGTACTTTTCTTTTCACAAATACTCCTTGTAGTTACATTCACATTGAAATCAGCACCATTATCAAAAACATGAACAAGGAATTCTCTTCTTGCTGAATCTATATATCGGGCCTCATGGTGCCGTGGGTAAATGATTCCGTCACAGTCAGTTGTTTTTAGTTGGAGTTTGTTGGCTGTAGCGGTCTTGTTCTCCTCGCAGAGTGGCATTTCTCCCACTCGGCTGGATGCCTGTTTAAGATGCTGAAATCAGTCCGTTGTGCTGCTGCCTTGACTTGCAACGGGCTTCAAGCTAACTTCGCAGAGTGAATTCACTTGTTGCACGTCTGTCACCGCAAACCCAAACCGGTTCTACATCACCGACGATACTACTCCTTTCTTTTAACGAAACCTCTCGCTCTCGTTAGCCGTGTTGCTAATGTGCGATGCGTACGCATGACAGAATCATGGGGGAGGGGTCAGGGGGAAAGCTATGGAAGCTCCCGTGGGACAAAAGGTGGAGAGTAAAAAATCTAATGTAATATTTTTTAAATCTTCTGCAACAAAAAACTGTAACTAATCGATAAAATCAATTTATCGCCCAGGCCTACTACCTCAGGTGACTGACGTCTAGTTCGCCTGTGCCTAGAACCGGCCCTGGCTGGGAGGCAGAGTTTACATTGTACAGAGAAGTTCTGGGCCTCATCTGACTGAAATACAGAATGTCTCCGTTTCCATCCAGAGACAGAGTTTCTCTCTCTGGAGCAGCCGTGACTCCAGCAGCAGGGGGTAAAATCCAGGGCATCGCGGGTTGTTTATTCACGGTTAAACATATCAGGAGAGCGGGAGGCTGCTCCAGGACGGCGGTGGATGCGGCGTCTATCATTTCTACATTTACGGTGTCTATTGTTTATAGATCTACGGTGTGGCGGTTTGTGCCGTAAAGTGCTGTAAAGTGTCACAATGTCTGTATACGGCGCGGACGTCTGTTTATATTCCGTCTGGTTTTCAAAAGTAATCCCGCTCAGTAATCCGTGTTTTTATCAGAAGTACCTGTAACGAGATTACATATTTTTTGTGCGTACTGTAATGGATTACAGTTACAATTTTTTTGTATCCTGATTACATAACACCATTACATGTAATCCATTACTCCACAACCCTGGCTACGCTTGAGGAAAAGTTAGCTCTTTAAATATTCTATCAGTGGTAACAACTGACCCAAAGGAGACGTGGATCCGAGACAGTGGGCACAGTGGTGCAGTGGTCAGCTCTGTTGAGTCACAGCCAGAAAGCGGTGGTTCGTACAACCCCTCCGTGTGTGCGTGGGGTTTCTCAGGGTTTCTGCCACCGTTCGATCTTTGTCTTTCTGTGTTTTGGCAGCACCCGACTTCAGTTTCCTGTCTTTGGGAATTGACTACAGCAAACCACAACCCTGAACTGGTTAAGAGTGTAAACAATGAAAGTATCACGAGCCCAAACCCGCAGTGTGAACACAGTGTTTGACTGAGGCAGAGCTGGAGCGGGAGTTCATGAAAAAAAAAAAAAAAAACGCCAAGATTTTTGATAAGAGATGAAATAATAAGCTGAGTGGTGTCATCCGTGATCCGGCCTCCACAGCAGACCTGCTGTTATCACACCTCTGGAAAATCACTCTCTGCATTTGATTTCGTCTGTACATTGTTGAATAGTTTCCAGAAGGTGTCCTGAGTCCGTGAACTGATGTCTAACACTTAAATAAGCTGCTGCCTGAGTCGTGCCAGGGACAGACGGTGTCCTGTGCAGGGGTGGGCTTCCTGACCGGAGTCTGGGATTCATGGAGGCAGGCTGGAAACGGGCGGATGTCTTCAGGCTGCAGGAGGAAAAGGAGAGAGTCTGAGGCAGCAACCACACTGATTCACACGAGAACGATCAGGCTTTATATTGAAGGCACATTTTTTAAGACTGACGTCAGAAGGGTGAAGTCAGAGAGTAAGATCTGCAGAACCAGACGAGTAGCGTGTGCCAGAGCACAGTCTTAAACTTTACCAGACCTAGAAGGCGCTGCTCATATCAGGAGCCCGGAACCATCAATCATCATGAACTTTGATGTGGAGAAACATGAGGAAGTTCAGCAGATACAGTCTGAGTCTGGTTCTACAGGAAGTCTCCTCTGAGTCTGGTTCTACAGGAAGTCTCCCCTGGGTCTGGTTCTACAGGAAGTCTCCTCTGAGTCTGGTTCTACAGGAAGTCTCCTCTGAGTCTGGTTCTACAGGAAGTCTCCCCTGGGTCTGGTTCTACAGAGAATCTCCTCTGCTGGGTCTGGTTCTGCAGGTTCTTCCTCCGTCTCCTCTGCTTCTCCTGTGGACTCCTTCCTCAGTTAAAGTGCCTTGTGGTGACTGTCGTCGCTGATGGTCTATAAATAAAATCCAATTGAAGAGAATCCCCACTACATCTATGAACAGCTTAATCTCTGAACTTGACGCCTTCTGACTGGGAGTTTCCGCCTCAGCCAGCTTAGCGTGACTCTCAATGCTTTTGCTTTTATTAACTGCAATAGTAAGAAGTCGATTTTCCACCGTGAGCTGACCTGAGAATTGTAATGCCTTTAATAAAACGTGCATTTTCATTTTTGATTACAGTGACATTGCATTGAGGCTCTTGAATAAATGACCTTTATAAAAGGGGGCATGATTAAATATTGAGTGTAGCTTTTCTCCTGCTCGCTGTAGCCATGTACTGTATGTTCTTCCTGCACGAGGAGCTGCTGGGGAGCCGAGCTGAGCCTTACATACCATTTGAAGCTCCATAAACTACATTTTACAGCTTTGTATTTTTCCATTCTGCACCATGGGCAGTTTTATTGGAGGCTACAAAAAAGTCTCAAGTACAAAACCAGGTCATTGACTACGAAAAGGAAAGGAGGAAGGAGGCCCCTCATTCATGGGCGGGAGGCGAGGAGCTTAGCAGAAGACGAGCAGCAGACGTTTTAGAAAGAGGGCTTCGCTGAATGAAGAAGCAGCAGCTTTGAAAGGAGGAAGGACAGAGAATGGAAATGGAAGGAAAAAAACAAGTGGAAGGGAAAAAGAAGACGGTCTCCTTTTAATGGGGCCTTTTGGAAAAGAGAAGAAGAAAGTGGGTGAATGGCCTCCGTCTGTCTTTCCCACACAGGTCAGCACTTCATAAAACCTCCTGCTGAAAGGAAGCTGAAAGGAGTCCAGGTCCACTTCAGTCCGACCGGGAGGCGGGAGCAGGACGAGGAAGACCAGATAGAGGAATGAAGATAGACAGGAGAGAGAAAAGAAGGAAAACCAGAGAATGAAAAAATGGAAAAAAAAGTCTCTGCTGTCACAAAAAGAGACAAATGAAGAGGACTCAGAAAGGACGGTTTTCATCTTTCAGTCAGGAGGAGCTGCTTACTAAACACGAACGAAGGAGAGAGAAGCTGCAAACAACACAACAAAGACCCAGAACATCCAGTTCTTTCCACATAAGGGCGTCCTGGGTGGATTCAGCGAAGCCGTGAAAAACTGGCGGCTTTTTAACTTCCTCATGAAAGCAGAATCGTTACAGCAAGTCGGCCTTTATTTCCGCTGGCTTCCTGCTTTCTTTGCTTCCTTTCACTGCTGTGAAGGACACGTCGAGAGGAGGTATCTGTGACCCATTGACATTTAAATACTGTACCCTTCAGGATTAAAGCTTCCCTTGTTTTTTTTCTGACTCTCATTTCAAAATTATTTGGACATTTTACCTGTAAAGCCACAACAGCAAGAGTCTGAACTGACACATAAAAGAGCGGAAGGCAAGGTTTTATCAGTTGATTTAAAACATGTTCTGAGTTCATAAGTAGCGCTCAATTCAGGAAATTAAAGAAAAAAAGTAGACCTTGCATATGCCTGATTCAATGCATTTAATAGAGACTGAAAGCCTGAGTTGATTGTCTTCATCAGCGACCTCACTCGTATTTAAAGTCACGTCACACAGATGTTTTTGTCTTAAATCTAACAGCTCAGGGTTTGCTGGTTCGACTTACTGCAGGAGCAGAAAGTACATCTACTGATCCGTGGCACACGGCGTGCTGGATGTGGCAGAGTCCTTGGAACGGCGGGCGGTACATGGGGAAAGTCTTCTTTCCACCGGGAAGGAGAAGCAGACTCTTGGGAGAGTTGCAGGCTGTGGATGTTTAAACCCGGAGAGAGGCAGTTCGTCACAGTTTGGGCCTCTGCTGCCATGTTGGATGAGTGAGAGTCATCCAGTGTCATTGTTGGAACTGCTTCAGTGGCTTCAGGACGCCAACATGCTGCGTGCACATAGCTTCTGTCGCGAATCTTCTTCTACGCCTCGGGGCATTTCCTTCTTTGAGGCTGCCAAAACGACGTTTGAACATGTAGTAAAAGGTAAGATGAACGTCTGGAGTGATGGATGAAGTCTTTTATTCTGAAAACTGAGACTTCCTGTGTTCCGCTCCCTTGCCATGCCGGTTGAACTCACTTGTCATGGAGATGGACACGTTTGTGGAAGAGCATATCCTCCTTATGTTTCAAGCTTCCATGTTTTTAGTCCTATAAACAAGCCACATTATTACTGTTATTGCCATTTTTCTGGGCACAGTTGCTCGTTAGTGTCAACTGGTTTCCTTCTGTTAGACAACCTTCATTTGCGCAATGTGCCGTCACGGATACAGCAGAATAACAGCACGCCACTAAGATCACATCCCTTTTGAAAAGCTTCACCGAAATCAAAAGGCTTTCAAGGTAATCGGGGTTTTTTTCAGAAGGAGAACTATTTGGATATGGAGGAAGAAAACCTTCAAATCGGGGATGTTCAGAGGATGAATGTGCACCAAAGTGGGTGATCAGACCAACCAGTAGTTTTCAGAAATAGATATGAGGAGAATCCTCCATGAAGCAGAAAGAATAACGACGTCTGCTTCTGCCAGTGTTCCTGAAGCTGATAGGACTGGAGCTGCACCGATGCATTCATTATGTCTTTCTAGAAAAATGACCCATTTCTGTGAATCACCGAGAAAGCAGATACGCAGAAGTCAGTGGTTACTGGGGTTTACAGGCCACTGTCAGAGTTTCTACTGAAAACAGGTTGTCTAAAACCAAAGAGAAGCTTCAGCCTGGCTCTCTGTCCAGGACCGATCCTATCAGAGTGAGCTTCTTCACTGCTGGAATCTTAGAATTCAAGTGTCACTTCACACTTTATGTCGTCGTTACTCTGACTGTTCCGTCGTTTTAACACTGTTGACTAAGAATCTACTGGTAATCGATGAGGGGAAAACCTGAATTTTATTCAGTTAAAAAAAAAAAAAAAATTCCATTCTTCTGTTTTTCTCACCAAGTTTTCCGATTGTTTCACATGGAGAAGAAGCATCCATCATCAATAAAAATAAATATTCAACACCCTTCACTGTTTTGTTTTACCTCAGCCAGTTGTTGACATTGAATTGTTTGCATTTGTGAACAGAAGTGATTGTGTCGACAGCAGTGGTGGGCGCCGTCCGCTAATCAACTAACCGCTAATTAGCGAAGCTAACATTTTCATTAGCGGATTAGCTTCAGCTAACTTTGAAAAACATTAGTGGATTAATTAGCTTCCGCTAAATTTAGACATTAGCATAGCGGTAGCTCTGGGAGCCAATGTAGGCTGACTCTAGTTTCCGAGGGTACTTGAACGCCTCTCGTACGAGCCTCCGTTACTGTGCAAAGTAATGAAAAGTCTTTTCTTTGCGATTAAAAAAAGCCGAAAAATGTTTCAAAAAAACATGGATATTGTAATGTATTTAACTCCCGATCCGTTTGTCCGATTGAAACAATTCAAAAACTGTTAGAAAGCCCTGGAACTCAAGATTCCGCCGTTTTCTCCTCCTGTCACTGTGTCTGTGTGTGTGTGTGTGTGTGTGTGTGTGTGTGTGTGTGTGTGTACGTGCGTATGTCTGTGTGTGTCCATCTCTCTTGTGATTAGACCCAAGTGACAAATTACCGTATTGGCCCGAATATAAGACGATGTTTTTTTTCAGAAATTGCATCCTAAAAAGTGGGGTGGTGTTATAATCGCGGACTTACGGTAGATGGTCAATACGCATCCGCGCCGCTAGATGGAGCCAAAGTATCACTGAGCAGAGAGCGAGTGGAGCGATGAAATGAGATCAAATGATCTGATGAAAAATGGCGGATCATCTGGAACAAAGGGGCTGAACGCTGGACAACTGAGCAAACAACAGAGGAGAAGTTATGATACCAACTTTAAACTGATGGTGATCAACGCAGCAGAGTCATCAAACTACTGCCAAGCCGCCAGGAGGTCTGGTGGAGCAGAGCCTCGTTCTTATTGGAGAGCACAGAAAAAACACTACAGATGCTAACGCTATGAGAAAAGCTTTCTGTGGTCCTGAGAGACGCTTCAGAGAGACTGATAGAAGGGAGAGTGAATACGTCTCTGAAAGACGGAAAGACGGAATGTCCACCACCAGAGCCTGATTCAGCTGAAGGCTCTGGGAAGTTATTTACATCATTTATGCAGTTTTGACCCCTTGAAGCTTCTTATTTGTTGCTTATTTTGAGAAAGAGAATATATTTTTTATTCAATCCTGTAGTAATATCTTTTCATTTTGTATCTCGTGAAATGTTATCTCAGTTGTGAGTTTTTGAGTTTATAATAATTATATAATAAAAAGTTGTTTTATGAGTGACCTTATTGTCTTCAGTAGTTTTTTTTTTTTTTTTCACAAAATGATCTTTGAAAAACATGGGTCGTGTTATAATCGGAGTCGTCTTATATTCGGGCCAATACGGTATAGACGGACGAGCAACACCGTAACTAATCGTCATTTATTTTATTTTATTTTGAAAATTGAGCGGATTCTCTTCCCTTTTCTGTTTCCGACTTCCTGTCTGGTCCGATCTGCTTGATCCAGCTTGACGAATGGTGCTGTCGGCGCTCGCGGCTCCCGTGAAAAATAGAAGGAAGCGCGCGGCGCTCCCCTGCGCGTTGTGTGCGGCAGTCAGAGAGGTTAACATGGGAAGCGATCAGAAACTCTGCGTCCAGTGCGTCTCCCCGTTAGGCCTGTTGCAGAGCCTGCAGCGGCTGTGGGTGAGGCAGTTAGCGGTTAGCGTTCATTGTTAGCTTCAGGTAAATCTTTTGGCAGTTTATCGGTTTAGCGTTATCGAAGCTAACTTTTCAGTTAGCAGAAGAACGGTTATTGAAGCTAACTTTTTGGTTGGCTGTGCCCACCACTGGTCGACAGCATATTCTCTACAGTATGTATTCCTGCCAAGGCTTGAAATAGGCTCCATTCTGAGCTTCACTGAGCAGGTGTAGAAGCTGGACTGAACACTTGGCACACGGTCCAGTCAGACGTAGAGCAGCTCATGACGAGGCTAACCATCCAAACCGTGTGACGCAGTCTGACGTTTCAGGGTTCTCCTGATCAGTGTTTTATCCACTGGACAGTTTAGGTTTACTTTGTTCACTTGGTGGTACTCCATGGCATGAAGTCCTTTTGGCCGTCTCTCATCTTCAAGACAGACTTATGAGTGTGAGGAATTTAACGAGATGTATAACTTCAAGGAAATGGAAGCAACCTCTTAGAATCTTAGAGCAAAGTGCTCCAGTGTGTCCCAGGTGAGGACAGTTTGTCCTGAGGGGGCAAAGAAGAGGAGCAGTTCCTCAGTGGACTCCTCGGACAGTCTTCCACCGGGGTGGGTGGGATCTGGAATCAACTGGCCGCCGTCTGAAGGAGAAAACCCACTGAGCCGAGGTCTGAGGTCTGAGCACTGACTCCCTCCAAGCCCTCGGCACGCCAGCCGTGTAGCAGGGGGTGGTGAGGACACAGCCTGGTGGTGGGAACAGCCTGAATGTCTGCAGTGGTGAAGCAAACCCCAAACAGTTCCCCAGCTGCTGGCGGGCGTCCTCTGGAGACTCCAGGTCCAATAGATGGTCTCCAAGCCTCTTCAGAGCTGCAGCTGTTCAGCTGTGGTGTCAAATCCTCAGGTGTTCTAGTTGTCTTTGTGTTTGTCCCGTCTGGTTCTCCTCAGCCTGAAGACAGCCGCTCCGTCTGAGCGATGCTCCAGGTTTCCTTCACACACTCCTTCCAGCGACAGAGGAAAACCTTGGTTTGGTGTGTTCAACAGCGGAGCTCGAAGACACTGACAAACCTTTAGAAACGCTCCACGGTGCAACGTTTTGACAACGGTTTGAATCCATCGCCATGGAAACGGCAGAAAACTGAACTTTTCTGAAAAGGTGTAGTCAACAGTTCAAGATCATGTTCTCCTGCAGAGTGTCAAGACTCCCGGTCCAGATTGTCCTGGTCCTGGTCCAGATTCTCCTGTTCCTGGTCCAGATTCTCCAGGTCCTGGTCCTGGTCCAGATTCTCCAGGTCCTAGTCCAGAGTCTCCCGGTCCTGGTCCTGGTCCAGATTGTCCTGGTCCTGGTCCAGATTCTCCAGGTCCTGGTCGTTTCAGAGTGGACAGTCACCATGGTAACAGTCCAGCTGGCGTTGTGTCCATATGAGCGTCCCCGCTGTCCACTGCTGAGGTTTGAAAGCGTCTTCCCTGAATCAGCAGAGAAGACGAGCTGAAGTGAGGGAGAACGCCCTGTCCGTCACGTCCTCTGCTCGCAGCCATGCCGTCCAAATGTTTGTCTAGTGAGTGAAGCCTTTTCTTCCTTTTCCTTCTTCTTTTGTGTCAGTGAAAAGAATGGGGCAGTTAGTATGAGCAGTGATCGCCTCCTCCACAAACAAACCCGTCAGACAGACATGGCGGTGTTTGACTGGTGGTAAATGGCCGCTGCTTCCGGGTTCTGCTGCCAAGCACAGAGATTATGCAGCACCTCTAAATCTAATAATGTTGAGAGTGGAGTGTCTAGTCGAATCAACCTGTTGGAAAATAAAGGGCCCGTCAGCACTTTGCTGTTAAAGTGGAATATCTCACCTTATTCGTACACTGTTGCACATCTTCTTATCTATATTTGCCAAAGCAGTAATTAGGCTCCTTATACTTGGCCTTTTCACTTCATGCCTGCTGTATCTGAACCAAAATAGCTATACTTGACATTTCATTTTCATGATTCCACCATTACGTGTTTCCTTTTCCCTCTACTTTTCTTTCCGGCTATTCCTTCTCTTTTATTTCAAAGTCTTTGTCATTTTGTCGATTCTTTGTTCCCTGAGTGAAGATTTCGAAAAAGACTCTGAATGTAGGTAATGATTTGAAGAGGAGAATTGGACTCCGCTGCTAAGATGATCTACGCTGCCGACTGTATCATAACGGCACATTTGACAGCAGAGACATCGGTTTTTGCCAAATGAACTTCAGACGATGAGAGCAGTTTCACTGATGGAGTCATAATTCGGCGCTCCGGAGTGCAATACAATAAAGAACGAGCTGCAGCCTCGATCAGAGCCACCACCGTTAACATTCCTTCCTCTGCGGCTGATCGGACCGTCGGAGAGCAGATCGAGGATGCTGTTCAGCCCTTCGTTTCCCGCCAGAACGCCGCCCCCTGCCCTGGGTGTGTCTGGAACCGAGCTCCGAGGTCCGACAGAACACATGTCAGAGACGGGCGGCGGTTCAGGCCGTCCACCCTCCTCTGCTGGGGCGTCTTCACACAGACACGTTTTCACACCGTTCTCTCAAAGTAAAAGACAGAACAGGTGGAAATCAAAGCAGATCAGGACTTTGTGAAACAATCATGCTGCCTTCAGAGTTCAACAGTCTGACATGCTGCAGATTTTACTGCTCCAAGCTTCTGCTTAACATTCAGGCTTTTTGTTCTGGTTTTGCTTTTTTGCTGCTGTCAGAGCAGCTCATGGAAGAATTGAGTGTTCTCGTATTTTGTCCTCATGTTGCCCTCCCTGGTGCCTAAAAACCCTCTTCCTTCCTCCTGGGTCTCATCTTCTCCTGAGTCTGGACTTTAGCGCATTTCGGACTCCTGCTCGCGTTTCTGGGATTCTCTCTCTGGACGCCGTCCCTCGGTTTGGACTCTTCAGGAAAACTCTCTGAACTGTGACTTCTGGTGAGTCTGCTTTTGGGTTGGCCATCCCAGAAGCACGTGAAATCAACGGGGGAACTCCAGCTTTAAGTTTCTGTAGAATCGGCCCTTCATAGCTCTCTCTGGAATGTAGGTCATCTTTCTTTCACGCGGCGCTGCTCGGCCTCATTCCTCTGTAGGCTAGAATGATCAAATCAAACAGCTCCTTGAGAGAGTGTCTTCAATCTGTTTAAATCCGTTTTAGGAAAACATACAAACTGCTGCACCATTAACTGACTAAACAAGCTACAAATAATTACAAATGCATTCAAAGACACTTCACAGTGCAGGATGTTTGCAACACAGACCAAAAAATTAAAATAAATCAAAAAGGCAAGCAAAGAAGAAAGCAATCAAATTACACATTATAAATGTGTAAGCAGTAATACGGGGTCATTATCGCAGAAGCATAATGTCAGCTGGCATGTCAGATGAATCGATGTCTGGCCTCGGATCGGATGATTCTGTGTCATTGGTTGAAGAGGAATGTCTTCTGTCCACAGCTTTTCTTCCAGTCGTCTCCCTCCTATTGACCCCTCGCCCTGCTTAAGGCCTCTAAATTATCTGAGCTTCAAAAGAAATAAATCATCCCAGAGTTCACTTGTTTCAGAAGGGAGAGCAGGGTGGCTGTGATGGGAAATGAAAGGAATGCTTGTTGATCCTAAAGAAATGAGAGCAAAGGGTATCGAATTTTAGCCCGTCGGAGAACATGAAAACCTCAAATAAATCATTTATCGTGGTAATTCCTCTCCGCACCCACATGTCAAAAGCTTCATCGATCATTGATGGTGTGAACGTGTGATTTCTGGCTAACGGAGCGCGCATTGACCAGTCATAAAGTGAGAGAGAAACTACTTCTGGAGGGGATGCTTCACCAGTGGCCTGGACTGATGAGGGGGCTGTTTGGACCGGGGGGGTAGTTTGGATGGTGGGGGGGGGGGGGGGCAGCTGCTCCAGTTACTAGAACTGGAACTTGTGAGATGACTGTGTCTTTTCCAGAGCAGGAAAGAACGTTAGGCATGCTAATGTTAGCATACTAGCACTTTGGGCCACCTCTCCACATCCATTTGGTCGGCCATCTTTTTGTTTTTTCATCACACAGACTATACGATGGCATAAACTTTCAGGAAGGAGGGTTTGTCTGGAATATAAAGTCAGGTTGTTGAAGGTCGAGTTTTCAGCTCTGTGACCATTTTGGCACCATTAATGTCAAATACTGGAGAGGTCAAATGACACATTGAGAATAACATGCCTGCACTTTTAAAAACGTTTTGAAGGTGAGCATTAAATCATTGCAACGTGAAAGTGTCTGTTGTATTTTTTCTTCTGTGAAGCCTCCTCTGTGTTTGTGTGATAGAATTTAATAGAACTCAGCTGAAACTAAATGCTTCAGGAGAAATGCTTAAAGTTAGCTAGCATTTTGTGAAATCTACATGGAAACAGAGTTGGAACATTTTCAAAAAGTGGCATTTTCAGTGGCACAGTTGTAAACGGCTCCCAAAATGCTGCGAAAGTCTTCGGTTTTCACTTGAGAACTTTGTCAGCTGGTGTCTGTACAATTCCTCCACTGCCGTGTGCTTCCCTTATCATCTCCCAATACTTGAAAATATCCCCACTTGAGACTGTAATTGATTGGAGTGCAGTTAATTACATACCGTGCACAGAAGTGTTCCAAAAAGGGCCGAGATGACCCTCCTGCCCCTATTAGTCTTGCCTTGAGATCAATACTTGAAGTAGAGGAGTAGTGGGGCTGCTGCTGTTGTTATTGGGCCGCTGATGAGCCGCGACTGCAGATGCCACGAGCTAAAGTCTCTGTAAATTGCTGTGGGATTATTAAAAGGTTCTGGCGGTGTGGTCTTTGGAGGGTAAAATGTGTGCGAGAGGAAGTCAGACAAGGGAGAAAGTAAGAAGAAGAAGAGTAAAAGAGTGAAAGAAAGAGAGCGAGAACTTATCTTTGGATCTGCTGATAGGAGCTCCCTTCCCTGCTTCCCTCCGTTTCTCCAGGACGTCTAATTAAAGGAACTCAAAATAGAGGTGACCACACCTGGCCTGATTATAGAGGAAGGTTATTAATCTGGATTCCACATCTGGTAAGGCCCGGAGAGAATTGGGGGAAGTCTCCAGCATGCTAACTTTGGCTCTCGTGGTATTTTTAACAAGCTCATGAGGATTTTCCTCTGCGAAGGTTCCCTGTTAGCTGGAAGTCAGGAGCCCGTTCAAGTCGGCTCTTTTGATAGAATACCATTCTGTAATTACACACACCGAAACAAGCCTTGCAAGCATTTTCGCAATGTACAGCAGCCCGAAAAGAGCTTAATCCTGAATGGCTGACACCAGCGCTACGTAGTAATTAGTCCGCCAAACACACAATTAAAAATCTGTCCCCTCCTTCCCTTCAGAAATAACCCATGACTTTACCTTGACCCTGTGAACCCTGTTCCCGTTTCCTCACAGCGTGCACGGCATCCATCACGCCAAACCACGCCCCCTCCCTTGCATCCACTCTTGCATGTTGAATTCGGCAGCCTCTGCAGCCCGTGTTCTTCAGAGAACACCAAACGAGCACCGTTCCTAGACCTAATAAAATAAGGATTCCTGCCAGCGCCTGCCGCGGTCGGGGTCGTTTTTCTCAGAGTTCAGTTTAGGCATTCACATTTTCCCTCTGGTTCATTGCTAAATTATGCATTACACAAAAAATAAATACATCAAAAAAGCCTGAGAGCTGCTGCTTCGGGATGAAGAGCATAACCGTGGCCGACCCTCCATTATAGTTCATTGCACAATAGGAGAAAATGATTACTTCTGAATGGAGCAGGTATGCAGCCTCCTTCCGCTATTAAACTGTGAAGCCCTCAGCTATTTTCAGGTTTTGCATTTACACTTGAATAACTAGTTTCACATTCAGTCAGGAACAATTTTCAGGCCAATGCGAGCGACCTCTGGCTCTGTGGGCAGAACACAGGTCTTCATCGAAAATCTCAAAACAGGAAGTTCGTCCACATCAGAGAGTTTAAAGAAAAGGGGGAATTAAAGTGTGCCACGTTTACTGGGAAGTACTTCATCAATAATAACTGAAAGTTTAATTTGAACCTTTTCACACCACAGAGGTACGGTGGCCCAGCAGGGTCACCACAAAGCAGACAGCCCACTGCTTACTGTCTTGAATTTTGGATTTACATTAATCTTGTCTTTGGCATTGAAAACCCTCCTTCTGGGCCGCTGTGGTCATTCATCACCCGCTTGAAGTACCCTTGAGCAGAGGATGCCATCGCACCATCAACAAAACAGAACGGAGTCATTCCGGATCAATCAGCGGATCCAGAGGAGAATCTGTGAAGGCCCACTGCGAAGTGCCGCTTTGGAGAAGAGGTTCAGCCCTTCCCAGGGAAAATACGGACTCTGTCCATACTCTGCTGAGACGTGGTCGTCTTTGAGTTGACAGTCACCATGGCAACAGGCCAACCTGGCCGGCTGTGTCCTCCCATCGTTAATCTTTATGGCAAATGACTCCCTGCACGTGTGTGTGTGTGTGTGTGTGAGTGTGAGTGTGAGTGTGTGTGGTTTCATTGAAGTGAGGTTCCAGGTCACGTCGTCTCATGGGATCAGCCTCAGTAATTCTTTCAGTCACTTCTTTAAGTTTGTGATGTGATGTTCCTGCAGTAATGGAAGCCGTTCTCCTGAAGGATGCTCTCTTTATCGGCTGTTCTGATGACGGCGGGTGAAGGAGGCGTCCACGCTGCTGCTAAATCTCCTCTCAAGTGTTGAGCGAAGTGAAGGTCAGAGCGTGTGATTCATGAGTGGAGGCAGCACTCCCATCAGGGGAGAAATGTTCCTCCATAGGATGAAGGCCATCGCTCAGCGGAACTTTGGAGTAATGTGCAGCGACGCTTCCTTCTGAGAGGACGAGTGGACCGAACAGCTCCGCCTCCACAGGCCAGCAGAGCACCGGATTGCTTCACCACAGGGGTCAAGCATTCAGCTTCCTCCCCTCACTCTGCAAAGCATGCCACTTGAAGTTAGCTCTGCTGCGTAATGTGACTTCTAAAAGAATGTGGTATCTCCTGCGGCCTGGAAGCCGAACGCACCAAGCTGCTGGTATAAATAACCGAGGAGGCTGTCTCACGGCTATTCTGACATTAGTCTCTCCCATGTTTCCGTCCTGACATGACAACAGTTAATAAGGAGTGACTTTCCGTCTGCTTGGGGACGGAGATGTCCGGACGTCACTGTTGGAAGCGGCAGTGTCCTACTTTTCTGCCTGAGCGACCCGGCCAGCCACGGGAGCCGCTCGCTGCTTTGTTCTCGTTGTTTTGGGCATTAGACGGTTCATAATCTCCAAACACCATGTCAGAAGGCCGTCATCCAGGACCAGAAAATATGAATTACTCCTGGAAAACAATACAACCTTTTCTTTGATACAGTCAGTTCAACCTTTGTTTTGTTCAGATTTTCTGTTGACCTTGCTTTGTTTTTATAACTCTGCCATGTTGAGACACAGTAAAGCACGCCTCTTCGTCGTATTAGCACTGAGCAGTCGACACCCGTACGCACGGAAAAGAGCAGGAGTTCGAGGTCCGCAGCTTACCAACAAGAATGTTGCTTCCTGTGTTTTTGTTTGAAAAACTTTCTGGTGATTTAGTTTTTTCTGTGACCAAGTTCTTCATTTATCTTCGACCATAATCTGAAACCTTCATTTCACAATGACGAGGCTTGGTTCTGGTTAGTTTGAAAGAGTCCGAGGCTTGGGGTTCAGGGTTCGGAGGAGAGGTTAGAGTTGGGTTCCTGCCAGGATCTAGTCTGATCTGGTCGACTACAGCAAATTAAAGGAAAACCGATGAGCACTTGATAGGATGGGGGCCACATTTGGGAAAAGATTCTGTAGCCTGTTGTTTTCATTCGATAGGACATGAGGCTCTCTTCAAAAAAAAAAAAAAAATCAATCAAGTTTCTGCAGCAAAATGTTCAGTGACAATGAAAACCATTTGTTTTGGGTGTGCGATGAAAAAAGAAGCTGGGACGTTCCAACTGTGTCACTATGGAACTGGAGAGGAAACACAACTTGTTGAAAACACCCCGACTGTGTAAATAAGAAAAATCCTACTTTTCTAAAATGCTGCTCCATCGTTTGTGTGAGTTGGCCGGAGTGATTATTTCTTTTCCACATGTGAAAGTGAAAGACCAATCACAGGTTTTAATTAGGGCTGTCAAATGATTAAAATTTTTAATCTGATTAATCAAAGCTTACAAATTAATTAATCATGATTAATCACAAATAATCGCAATTTCCAACTATGTCTGAAATATACCCTTTTCTCCTGTATTGCATTAACAAAAAAACGACAGGACATGATTATATGTATATTTAACACGTGATGTGTTTTATATTTAAGGCTCCAAATAAAATAAATATTCAAAAACTAAAACATGCACACCATAACATAATGTCTCTGTGTGTGTGCAGCGCTCCTCTGCAGTCCCTCTACAGTTGGCTTTTGGCAGGAGTTACATTTTCAGGTCTGTAACAAATGTAGTACCACAAGAAAAGTAAAACTAAGAGATACCACACTTTTTCTTGCACAATGAAACAGGTCATTCTTAGCCAGTGTTCCTTTTTGTGCGGAAAACAGAAAAAACTGCTTCAACATTTTTTTTAATCAAACAAGTAGAATCCATGGGGCCAGCGGCTCATCTCCCTCCATACTGCTTTCTTCTTCTGTTTTGTTAATGAGTTGAGGCCAGGCCTCCTCTGCCTCCTGTCTGCTGCCCGTCCAGCTTCACATGTCCACGTGGGTGTGCGCTGCACGTTGGTCCGCCTGACGTAAACATCGTCATGAATTCCTGTCTGCTAGGGTCCGCGGACTGAACCGCCTGGAACGCGCACAGCTGAGCTCAAAATGTAGTGTGGGAGAAAGCGCGTGGCATCGGTGGTGCAGACACTCCACAGCAGACGAGGAAACGCGTAGATGTGAAGCATGGACGAGCGAGGCTGAGGTGAGGCTTCTTCTTCTTCTTCGGTTGCTGGCAGCTTGCAGGCAGCTTGCATTCCACGCGGGTGCACTACCGCCACCCGCTGGTAGAGGTGAGGCTTGTCACGATGTGCATGTGTTAAACTGCGTTAAAAATTTTAATGAGATTGGTTACATAAATTAATTAACGCAATTAATGCGTCATTTTTGACAGCCCTAGTATTAATATTTAGAGGGTATTGTTCTCCTTGGACGTGTGTGTGTGTGTGTGTGTGGTTTCACACTAGTGGACGAACATGGAAACTCGTTTTAAGTGTTTCTGACCTTCCTGTGTAAACGGGCGTGGGTTTGAAACCAGGGTGTGTCAGCGCTGCACAGCTGGACTTGACTGGAGTCAATCTGGGCCCGAAAGGCCGATGGAGACATCCAGATGAGGGACGGGTGGGGGGTGTGGACAAAAAGAGGAATCAAGAAATTCCCGTTCACTTGAACAGCGGAGCCTCATTTCTCCCCCCCCAGACCCAGACTGAACAGACTGCAAACCACATTCCATCCACACCTCTGCTCCTCGCCGGAGCCGCTCTGGATTGGAGGGAGTTTATACACTCTGGCATCTTGGCAAACCTTTTCTGTACGTCTGAGTGTTTGCAGCTGTGCACGTCTGCATTTCAATATAGAGCACTCTCGTGGAGGAAAACACAAAGCGGGTGAACTGCTGTGACTCCCGGCGGCAGAGCCTGCCGGTTCGTACAGGGCTGGAAGAGGCTGTTCAGACACCTGGATGAGGCCTGGAGGGACCGGAGCGTCCCAGCAGGAGGCTGGACGAGCGCGTTCAGATTCCTGACTGACAAACAGAACAGACTGAGGAGCCCTTTATGCATCTTCAGCTCCTTTGTGGGGAGAAAACCAGAAAGAAAACATCCTTCAGGACTTTCTGCGCCTCCTGGTCCTGTCAGACCTCTACCCGGAGCAGCAGCGAGGCTCCGCCTTACACTGGAGATGGACGGATTCAGACATGGATGAGCGAGAGACGGGTTTCTTTCGGCTGCTTCCCTCTCCTCCACGCTGTGCCTCAGCAGGAGAGGAATGTAATGCTCTCTGATCTGGCCCTGTGCACCTCTCCTCTCCTCTGTCTCAATCTGTCTTTCTCAGTGTGGATTACAGAGCAGGCGTCCCCCGGTTTACCCTCAACCTTCCCATCTCCGCTGAAATCCTCCGTCCCATGTGACCTCTCCATCCATCACTCCCTCCCCCAGCCCTCCTCTCCCCTCTCTTTCGCCCCCACAGCTGCAGTACAGACTGGAATCCGCTCTCAGAATAGGCGTGAGCCTTTCCTTCCTGGGCGTTTCCTCCGCTCCTCGCTGGCCTTGACCTTGGACAGCAGGTGGCGCCGCTGGTCATGAGCAGAGGGAACTCCTGTCAGCGTGTGTGGACTTCCTGATCATCCTGGAATGTATTCACGGAGCGTCCACGCCGCCTCAGGGGAGACCTCCGTCACGCCGACGTGGGCATACAAACAAGCACTGATTTTAATTTCCGCTCGTGAGCGGCGGCGGCCTGGAGGTCACCGAAGCGGAGCTGGAGTCTGCAGGTTTGAATGGCGCAGCTGACAGGTCACCTCAACAAGACCTTTGACTCCCATCAGCCCCCTGGAGCGCCAGGATGTGGCGGCACTTCTGCTTCGTAGAAGTAGGATGGGTCAGAGGGGGGAAAGGCTTTTCCCCGAGGAGTTCAGTGAAGTCTGAAGTTATTCTCAGGTGGATGTTGTTTGTCACGTGGTTCCTGCTCAGGATTGGTGGACAGCTCGGGCCCAGTGGAACGCCACGTCAGCAGCAGTCGCTAGAATCATAGAATCATAGAATCATAGACATATGGCTCGTAGAGTCAGGCCCCATCCTAATTAACGGCTGTATTTCCACCGGATCAGCTCCCTACCGGAGTCATGTGCGCTGTGCAGTGCAGCGGCGAGTTTTTATTTTGGAGGCATCTGGTCGTCCGTGGCTTTACAGTTCCGTCATGTTTCGTTCGGTTCCTGGCGTGTCGGCTGCTGTATGCAGAGAATCGATCCGCCGGGTCGCTGTGGACGGCGTTGCAGCTGCGGTGAGTCAAGCTGCCAGTAGAAAGCATCCAGTGGAAACACAGCCGTCTGGTACAGTGGGGCCTGATGCTAGCAGCCATACGTCTGTGACTGGAGACACTGCTGCTGGACCTGCTCCAGAGCCTTCCACAGTCGGCGTAAAACGTCTGCGAGATGCTGGAATGCACCATGAAGCTCCGTCCTGAGTGGGTCTCAACTAGCCAGTGTTTTCTCAAAGTGAAGGATTGATTCTCAACAGAACGTGATTGATGACGAGATTTGAAGACAAGTTAGAAGTCAGGTACGTTCGGTCCGGTCTGCATCATCTGACACGAGCAGCCACATTCATAACAGCCTCAATAAAGTAGAAAAAAATCAACATTTCTGTTGCAGTTCAGAAGAGTTGTTGTGGAATTTTTGGTGAATCAGAGCCAAAGATGAGGAGTCAAGGTGTTGACGCTGCACAAGGAGGATTTATTGAGGATTGCAGAGGAAGCACACACAAATCAGCTGATTGAGAGCAAGGCTGTTGCTCCGGGGAGAATCCAACCCGACTCTGGCAGGACTTCCGGCCACGCCATCTCATATAGCTAGATCTCACCAGACTAGCAGACGCTGTTTCCAAGTGACTTCAGAGAAAACAGAGCGGCCTTCACACTGTGTTCCTGAGAACTTTGAAAACAAAGCATTATTCCATATCAAGAGTTATAAGCGGAAATGGATCAACCAGGAAAGTGTAACTTGTAAAAGCAAATGACAAGTCGTCATTGTGCTTTTGGGTGAGTTTCCCTCATGTTTCCAGACTTCAGCTCTGTTCTGAGACACTTTCTAGAATCGGGGCTATGAAGAAGAAATCTCTGGAAGTACCAGGAAGTAGGAGCGTCATGTGAGGAGGCTTTGCTATGGAAATACACCCTAACATTTCACCCACTTTATTTCTTTTATTTAAAGAGCTCTGTGACTCTTTAGGTCATGATTTAAGCTAATTATGTTGTGTTAGTTTCCAGGTGGGATTGGTGTGTAATCTGCATGTGGTGAGTCCCTGCAGGCCTGAGCGGGGGAAGTGTGGTCTGCGACTGGAAGCCCTGAATATGTTTACTTTATTATAGAGCTCCAAAATAAATTCAGCTGTGTTGATATATGTATAATATATGAACTACAACTTTGATGCTGCATCCATAAGAAGCCTGAGGAAGAAAGCTGCTGTCACGGGGATGACTGGAGCCTGAGTCAGTCTGAACACTGCGACTCCCAGGCAGTCGGGAGGAGAAACACAGCCGGCCGCCGGTGCCGATGACACGATGGGTCTTCTGTTCAAATCACCGGTCAGGATCCAGCGGGGCTCTTCTTTAACTGGGGTGTGTTCTGTTGCTGCTGGGCTCTCAGCCCAATAGCTGAACAATGCTGTGTACATCAGAACTTAATTCATTTTCCCTGCATTAATATGAAGTTATTATTTGAAAGACGTAAGAAGACACTGTATGGCAGAATTGTAATGTTCACAGAGGTGAACTGAACAATAACCAACACAGCAAACCGACATCCAGAGAGAATTTCTCCCAAACAAAGCAACAAGTCATTTCAGTAGTAGCTGCTTTTCATTTAGTTCAGTGTGTTTATGATTAGTGGGTGGTGTTTTGGTGGCCGAGTTAGCTTCGGGTTAGCATGTGGCTAGTCACGGCAGCGTCATCATTAATCATGTATATTTTATTTTCGTTCGGTTGCAGTGAACCTGACCTGTGGCTGTGAGACCGGAGCTTTATTTTTAAGTGTTCAGAACCAGGTCTGTTCACGTTAAAGAGATGTCGGAGTCCGACTACGTCTGCCAGCGTCGTCAGTCGGGAAAATAAAGAACGATTACACAACGCAACGTCAAGACCGCCACACAGAACTGATGCATTTTCACTGGAGGCGTCGTCGTGTAAACGGTGTACATGTTTTGTATTTCAACCCCTGCAGCCTCAGGACCACTCTGCCAGCTCAAAGGGCGAATTCCTGATGGGCAAAACGGCCACCAGTGAAACGGCCTGATGACCCGGAACACTCGCGCTATCGCTAGCTGTGTGCTCTCTTGGCCTCCAGCAGGTTCGTTTCCTGAATGTGTGATAAGAAGCCTGCAAGTTCTGGAGCTTGAAGGATCCACTTTATGTCTCCTGTGGACAAAATTCTGAAAACGTGACGCTTTCAGAGACAATCAGACGACGAGAACTCAGATGACTGGCCGTTACTGGCCGATCACTGAGCTTCCTCTCTCTAACTGGGAAGAGAAGAGAGGAGCATGATGGGATATGCCCTGGCGGATCATAAGGCTCAAACTCTTTTGCTTCACGTCTCGAGTCCAGATTAGAGACAGAAACATCAGTGGATGCACACATAAGCCTGAATCTCTGGACTCATCCTTCTCATCCTGTTTCCTTGTGAGAAAGTTTTCCCCATGATTGAAGTATTTCCAGTATTGACAAAGTGTGTAACACACACCTGTGCAGCAGTGAAGCCAAAAGTCTGTACTTCCTGAATAAAACTGAACACATCATTTCGGGGTCATTAATGTCGAGAGCCATGATGCTGAAGAGTCCCCCTCCGGGAACACCAGCGAGAAGTTAGCCTGCTGCACGACTGCTTTCGGTTTCATTTTCTCCTCCTCCATCAGTGCTGACAAGGAAAGGACTCTTGTCATGTTTGGGGAGCTATCAGGCGCTTTTCTCTGTATGAAGTTGTTTTCAAGAGCCGTTCGTCTCACTTTGGCGTGGGAGAAGACACAGCAGTCAGACGGCACACTGAACCTGCTGAGCGGTGAAGGAGTCACATTGATTATTTCATTACTGTGGCGCCTGTTAAAGTGAGGCTGCTGTTAACGGCCGCACCTGGAAGCTGATGCAGCAGAGAGAAGAAAAGTGAACGTCTGAGGAGTCTGAGTGACTTCGACAAACCTTGAAGTGTGACGCCAGAAGACGGGCGAGAGTGTCTTCAGAATGTGGAAACAAGGTGTGCAGCCAGTGTGAGCCCACACCGGACTCACAGCAGAGCAGCGCTTTTGATAAAGAGCAACTGGAAAGCATGATTGCAGCACATGTCCGAGGATAAATGCTCAACCCTGCCAGGGCCTGAGCAGCAGTGACTGCCGGTCTGATGAAAACGCTCGCGATGGAGCTCTCTGAGAGTGACCCTGGAGTTGTTAGCATAAGTTATTTCTGCTCACAGCATACAGACGGCTCACACACACACACGTCTTTATGTCGCACCATGAGGAATGATGCATTTTTACAGTCGTCAGATTTGGTTGCTGGCCTCACTGGTTTCAATTCCATCACTGCACGAGTTTCCTTGTTTGTTTTTTAAATCTCAGACACTTCGACTCATTTACAGAACAATGTTTTCACAGGCTAATGCAGAACTTTCACTGCGCTTCACTCATAGTAAATAGTTCTTTATACTAAATAATGCTTTACTGTCATCATATTTGAGCCTTGATACAACAGACTGTCACTTTTTAACTGAGTGAAACGATATAAATGAGCACATGAATTGTATCTACTGTCATTTCCAGGTGACCTGCTGAAATGACTGCAGAACCTGACAGAACGCTAAACCCGCCTGCTGCCGGCCTCATGCTGGATCTACCACCTGGCACACATGCCAGCAGTCGCCTTCTGTTGGCTCCGTTATGACCGGAAACCAAAACATGACCTGACGCTGGAACAACTGCTCACTGAGTGTCAGGAGGAGTTTTGCTGTGGATAAAGCGCCATGTTTCCTCTCCGTCGGTCCACGCCAGTGACCGTCGACTCCCAAGTTGTTTTCTGTGTGTGCGGTTACAAAAACCACCACCAGCGCCAGCTCGTGGCGGAGCACGCTAACTGCACGGCTTTCAGTGATTCTGCCGTTTCCGGTAAAACAGACATCGCTTTAGAAACGTTTCCATGTAAATACAAGAAACCGTGTGTTTTCACTTTAAGAGTTGAAACGGGCCTCGGACATCCAGCCGGTCTGTCCGGTAGCTTTGTGCCATGGCTGATGCCTCACGGCTTTGTAGAGATCGCCAGCTGAGGCAGCTCTGAACGCCGCCTGTGCAGCTGTATCTTCATGTCTTCTGCCGGCCTCCTTTCCTGCCACTCACTGAGAGAGAGAGTGATAACGGACAGCAGAGCGCCGCGGCTGCGTTGAAGGAGGGCCGTTTCCCCGTCCAGGTCTTCAAACACGATCCTTTTCTCCTGTCCAAGACGTCTGGGCGATTCGCTTCCTCAGACATCATTCATCATGTGATTCCCCTCGGGGCCGTACGGCAAAAGACAGAGCAGGAGAACCAACGCCGTCTCATTGTTAAGGCTGCTGGGTGTTTTGCTGTGTCACTTCTCAAACTGTCCTGAGAGAGAAAGAGGGGAAAAAACAAAAGAAAACAATAGAACGGCCGACCCACTCTCACCTGCTGATGCGTCCCATTGATCTGACTGCTGCAGTAAATAGCCTCAGCTGATTGGTGGATCCGCTTTCCCCGCTGTGCTTTGCATTTTTCAAAAGTCACTATTTGGGCAAACCAAACAAGTTTATCATAGGTTTTCTGCTCTCACACAAAAAAATGGAATCTGCTGTTCAAGGTTTGTCTTCAGGGACCAGGTTACTGTGGTGTTCTTTCTTTCTTTCTTTACAGTATATTGTTGAGTGCACAAGTTTAGAGAAAACTTTGGAAACAATAAATCCTCTGGTGGGCTTTAGATACGCTGGATTTCATAAGTGGCAAAACACATTTCTCACATTCTCCTCTGAAACACAATCAAATGCAAATAAAGCAAAGTTCAGCTCAAGTTTGACGAGTTTTATTGTTTATTTGCATCGGTTGGTACGTCGTTTTTCAACATGGAGAGATGAATTCTGGGTAGATGGAGGGAAGTTTTAAACATACAATGCATTTATTGTCACTTAACCACTTCAAATTTCAGAGAATAAAACACCTGTAGAATTGGTAGAACTGTATTAGCTGCCTGTACTCTCCTTTAAAAAGCTGGAAGGACATCGATCCTGATAGTTTTCAGGCAGCGGCTCGTGTCCCGTCGCCATGAAGCCTGCTGGGAATGTTTGGTGACATTTGAGCTATGTGATGGTTTCACTGTGTTATCGGAAATCCATCCATCCATCCATCCATCCGTCCATCCATCCATCCATCCATCCATCCGTCCGTCCATCCATCCATCCGTCCGTCCGTCCGTCCGTCCGTCCGTCCATCCGTCCACCCATCCATCCACCCATCCATCCGTCCATCCGTCCGTCCGTCCATCCATCCGTCCGTCCATCCATCCATCCATCCGTCCATCCATCCATCCATCCGTCCATCCATCCATCCATCCATCCATCCATCCATCCATCCATCCGTCCGTCCATCCATCCATCCGTCCGTCCGTCCGTCCGTCCGTCCGTCCATCCGTCCACCCATCCATCCACCCATCCATCCGTCCATCCATCCGTCCGTCCATCCATCCATCCATCCGTCCATCCATCCATCCATCCGTCCATCCACCCATCCAGCCAGCTTCAGTAGATGGATCATTAATTAATCTGGAGCTGCCGTTGATGCCGTCTGCGCCGTGCTTCCAGGGAGGAATGTTTCTGGGTATAGATTTGTTATTTTCATGCTGAAAGGGATATTTCCAGTCAAGTCTAGTTTCTACTAGTTCTCACCCTCCCTGAAGTTTTCTCTCCACTGTGCAAAGTTTTCATTGTCGTCAGAGATCCAGACTCGGTGAGCGTCGCGCTTCCCCTCCGCTCACAACAAACAATAAATCACAGACGGACAATAATCACCACTTCCTCTCAAATCTCCACTGATAGATAACCTTAAATCCCAGCTCATTACTCCTCATCTCACCTGCCATCCTGGCGGATTAGCGGCCAACACGCTGCAGTGGACTCGCAGAGACAATCATTAGTTTTACAATTAGATTTATTGATGCCAACAGGTCTGCCTGCTCATGTTCACTTTACCCAGTTCAATAACTGGGTGAAGCACAGAGGAGGCTGTGTATGTCTGTCTGTGAGGGATCGGGGTTATATAACAAGAGCAAACTCTTTGAAAGGGTATACATAACCATGCCGGAGAGCAGCAAAAGATTGGGTTTAAAACAAAGAAAAAAAGCAGCCTTTCATTAAATGTTGTTATGAAACTGCTGTTTCTCTTGCAGGGGCTTTGGGATGACTCAACTCTGAAGGTGTCGGAGCTCAGCTGCACCGTACATTACCACCAAAACACTGCTGCTTTCTTCTGCTACTGTGTAAACAATGCACACTTTTAAACAATCTGTCATCCTAAATTGCAGCTTCTCGCCTGCAAAGTGGAAAATCTTCCATTCTCACCCCAGCCTGGGCGTGTTCGCTAAAAGTTTCCCTTTCAAAATGGAAATGTCTTATCTCTGTGAGACCCGGGTTATGTAACAGAAGGCAAGAACAAGCACAGCTATTGAGTTGTCATCGTGTTACAGGATGAGCAAAATTACAGCAAAGCCACAAACAAGTCGGGGAACATAATGCGAGAAAGAGTCGCTTTGTTTGGGAGCGGCGTCGTGGCGCTTATCATGAGCTCCTGGTCTCGCTGGTGCAGCTCATTCATGCAGTAATATAAGAGAAACTGGTAATTAGACAGATACAAATCTGTTTAGGCCTGCTCATACTCCCCTTTTAATTCTTCCTGATTTCTTTTGGGCAGCTCTCCATGCTGTATTAATTAAATACAAGAGAAAACAGTCAACAATATTTCACTGTTGTTGCCATTAGGTTGATATTTTGGCTTCATCCTTTATCTGCATGTGTATAAAAATCCCTGGGTTGAACCCCGAGTCACAGCAGGACCACAGGATGAGTGTTCTCTGCCAGCAGCAGCAGCACTGACCCAGTGTGACGGATGAGGCCTGGACAAGCCGGAGACTTTGTATTCTGTCTGTTTGCCACCGAGGATAAACTTCTGTGATTGCATCGGCACAGCCCTGCAGACAAATCACCAGTATCTGCTTTGGGACTGTGGCTTGATGTGTTTGTTCTTCTGTCTTTTTCTGGAAATGATCCATGATTTGGCTGAAGTGGAAACTAGAATCCGTCTGTTGAAGATGCTGACTTTGTGCGATCAGTCGCCTGCAGAGATAATGGAAAGTGACGATGACCATTGATTTGAGAAAACAGAATCCCCGTGCAGAAAAGAAAAAAGCTCAAAGTAATGAGGAAGTAATCCAGGACTCACTCGACTTTCTGCTCATGCCTCAAATGCATGTTCCATATGCTCAAAACAGACTTATTAAAGATTGTTAAACAGCCTCCCAACAGAAATGTTCCTTGTTTTCATTAGGAGGGTCACATTTGGGACTTCAGACAGGACAGAGGAAGACTCCACTCTGCTGCTGGTTCGTGAGATTAATTGATCAGAGTTTTCTTCAATAGCTCTGCGAAAAGTCCAAGTTCCTTCTAAAGGACAGTTGATGGCGCCCTTTCACTCTGAGAGCAGTGGCTGTCTTCACCAGCAAGACATTTGATTTGTTTTACCTTTTTGATTGACTGAAAAGTATGTTTCAAGGAAGGTCAGATCACCGATACTTCTCCAAACCGTGGTGCTCAACAAGGCAGCTGCTTTTGCTTCTGGAGTGTCTCAGTCCAGGAAACGCAGGTCATGCTCCTGCTGAGTGGCTTTCCTGAAGATAACCTTCCTGAAGATGACCTTCTGACCTTCCTCTGTAGCCTCATTAACTTTGCCACAGTGAATCAATGCTCAGGCTACAGTAAGGCTTCGTGCAGCCTTTGGGCGACTGCTGTCCACCTCTGCATCGCCCAGTTTGCACCAACAACACTGTCTAACGCTGCGCCAGACGATGCAGATCAGCAGGGCTGTGATTGGTCAGCTTCACTCAGTCATTCCCAGTTTTATAAGGTTTGTTCTGAATATTTTATAACATTTTGCTGTAGCTGTGTGCAGTTTGCTAAAAAGTTTCAAGTTGACAGACTTCCCATCGAAGATCACTACCAGCGGCATATTCCATCAATTAGGACACTGAATGTTCTGTGATCCTCAGCGGGAGATTCTCCCACAGCAGGGGGAGAATGTCTGGAGAAGAGGAAGAACTGCTCATGCTTTATCTGGGTCCTTCTTTTGGGTGAACTAGCTAAGCTAGCTAACAAGCTAACTGCTTGACAACACACAGGCTACATAGTTCTAATGCTAATGGTTGTATTTGGATTGCTTCAAAGATCTTACTAAGTAATTGACGTAACACAGCTGAATTTCTCTTCAAAGAAGATGAGGAGGAGAGATGCACCGTGTGATGAAACACTTTGGAAAACATCCAACGGGAGAAACCTCTCCTTACTGAGACCTGCGCCGGCATTGGAATTTAGGAAGGACATCTCTATAAATGAAATCTTGATGCTTATGCGCTCTTAAAAGTTTACCAAATGAAAAGCATAACCCTGGGAGACCCCAGTTAACCTTGACGGAAACTGCACCGTCACACCGAGGCGTCGGCGCTTTTCTGAGAATGAAATCCAGGAGAAAAAACAGCCATCTCAAACCTCAGAGGGCGAACAGGATAAGGTATCACGGCGCTGGAGGAATATTAAACGTGTTTATTGAAATTAGACAAAATACCAGACGCTCCCAAGAAAATGGTCCCCAAAGATTTTTGGTTTTATTTCTTCTACCAGTCTCAAGTTATGACTGCATGCAGCTGCATTTTTATACTAAGCTTAAAAAAGAAACTTTCACAAACTGATTCTCTCTCTCTCTCTCTCTCTCTCTCTCTCTCTCTCTCTCTCTCTCTCTCTCTCTCTCTCTCTCTCTCTCTCTCTCTCTCTCTCTCTCTCTCTCGCCTGCACACCCACACACACACACACACACACACACACACACACACACACTTCCAATTTGCATTTCAAAGGCTCCTGTGTTGCAGGACGAGCTGACTCCATGCTGCACAGCTGGGGACGGTGAAGAAGAGACACAAAGAGCAAAGGCTGTTAAACGCCGGATCAAAGGGGAAGACAACACAACACCTGAAGGCCACGGCCGATTGAGACAAGTGGGACGGACGTCTCTGTCTCCACAGCTCTGAGTGTGACTCTCGCCCCACTAAAAGCTCTTTGACTGGACAGTTTTTGGCGTTCTTGCCATCGGAGTCTTTTGAAGTTCTCCTGAGTCCTGGAGGTCTGGGTATGAGTACAAACAGGTTTTAATGCTCAATCTTGAGCTGCATTACATTATAAAGCAACAACAGAATCTGAAGTTTTGCTCATTTTGCTATAGCTGACTGGAAAAGTGGCAGAAGTTGCAGCCTCATAACAAAAGGCCGGCTGGTTCAACCCAGCCAAGAGCTGCTTCCTGCACAGAAACCCGGCAGGTTCCATTCATGTGACAAACACCCGCAGAGCTGAGCGGAAGTCTGCCGGTCAGGCGGCTTGGCAGCAGCGTCCGTCCCTTTCTCATCCCAGAGGACAGTCCCAGAGACGTGATTCACGTATTTTAATGATCCCAGCATAACGGACATTCCCTGAAGTCGACGTCATTACCCGGAACGTGTTCGTGTTAAATAGAAGAAGTACTGAGGGCTCCCCTTCAGCGCCAATCAAACAGAAAGTCCAAAGCCAGAACCAAAACAACGGTCTGCTCTTCTAGAGCCAGCAGCAGGACAGGAAGTGGAGGACAGCCACTGCCTACGTCTCCACTCCAGTCCTTCCTCTGCTTCATGCTGCGTCTCCGGGTTTGTTTGCAGATGATCCATTTCGCTGCACTGCTTTGGAGGCGTGCCAGTGAAGAACCTTTTCTTCTGAAAGAGGCACAGTGTATTGATAAGTTATGGGTACCTCCTCAGAGTGATCAGTAGTCCTCATCCTGTGTGATCAGTCACTGCCAGTGTAGAGGGACAGGGTTAGGGTTGGATCCCTGCACAGTCATCCCAACATCACGGTCAAATTAGACGCAGTCATCCCAAAAGGAAAAACGCCAGATCGGATAATCATGGACGAATGTGTAGTCTTCCATGGAGAAATGGCCTCTCGTACAGCTTCCTCCCCTCATCCTGTCGTCCATGGTCCCGGTAGACCTCGGTGGGCTGTGTGGGCATCGGGAAGCCGTTCAGTCTGTCACTGTGATGATTTCCCTGAACTCCACTGTCCTACATTTGGGTTGGTAACAGCTCGCCCGACTGTGATGACTGAGACCGGGCAGGAAAATCAGAGATGACAGCATGAGACTGGATGCTCCTACACTTTGAATAATTAAGTTTCAATTTTCTAGACTAAAAGACAGTTGGAGAGAATGGAGGAGCCGGAGGGGGACAGGCCAGTCTCTAATTGTACTAATGAAATATATTTTAAACGCCCTTGCTAGTCTCTCAGCAGCGAGCGGGAAAGGACGCTGTCCTCATTGGGCGGCAGTGTCGGAGACATAATGAGACACAGCGGAGGAGATGGATGTCCTGCAGGGAGAGGCCATCTTTAGTTAAACGCACGGCGCCGACTCCAATATGCCTCACGTGGCGTGGGTTAATGACCAGAAAGAACACGGGGGGAGATGGGAGCCGGATTTGGAAATTATTTAAAACCTGCTCTCTGTGCTGTCAAAGTTTAAAAGGACATAATGCCTGAAGTTAAAAAAAAAACAGAAAAGAGGACAAAACGATCAGCTCTTAACTGCATAGAGCTTTAATCAAGAGCCAGCTGAGCTGCCGCCGTCACGAACGCCGACCTTCCCCTAAAGGTAAAACTCTCTCACTGCTGGAAAATGGCACTTTTCACTGACAGGGTTTTGTTTCAGTTTCACCTGGAGCTTCCTAGAACCTCTCATAGACGCCCAGTAACCGGTCCTGGTCTGTGAGATGGGATGAATCCACCGTGGCCCTGGGGAGGCCGGCATTTACTGTTCCCTACATAATATTCTTCATTCCATCCTTACCAGAATAAACCCACAAAGATGCAACAAAAACTTGCTTGTATTTACATCTTGGTGGTTTCTTTGCCTTTGTGGGGCATTTTGAAGGCCTTGTGTATGAATGGTGCCAAACAAATGAACTTTTTGTGGGATCGAATTAATTTTTTTGAGCATTATTCTTGTTTTGTTTGTGTTGTTCAAACTCATCGGAGATGAAGGTCTGCCGATCCATGTGGCTTCCCCAGCACTCTGGAGAAATATTCAAGTTTGATGATTGAAGGTATCAGGAGGAAAAGCAGGTTTATGAAGCAACCGCATGCGTTATGGGCAAGTATCCAAAGAATCCAACCAAAGAAGGAAGCGCTGTGGACGTGACCTCTGGAGATGGGTCCAGAGACATGCGGTCATGGTCATTTATGTCGCTATTCAATGTTCACATTCGAATACTATATGAACGAAATGTTCATGGTTTAGCTGATTTATATAATGAGCCGTGTTTTTGTCAGCAACTTTCTTTCTGTAATGCGTTTCTTGTGCCAAACAATCAGTGGTGTAGAAGCATAAGGGAGGCCAGCAGTTCTCCGGCCTCATGCTAGGGGGCGCTACTGATGCCAGGCGGTACCTGTCAGGTACCTGTCAATCACCGCATGCATCACGTGACCCAAGCTCCTGTGCGTTGCCATAGTAACCCCAAAACCATGTGACACATTCACACACTGTTATCATGGCTCCTGCACTACTGGTGAACACTCTGCTCTGGAGGCTCACGTGACGTTTGTTAATCTGACTGATGTCAGGGCCTCCCCAGCCAGGAAGCTCACCGCACGGCACGTGTCCACCATGTGTCCACCATGTGTTCACCATGTGTCCACCATGTGTCCACCACGTGTCCGCCACGTGTCCGCCACGTGTCCGCCACGTGTCCACCACGTGTCCGCCACGTGTCCGCCACGTGTCCGCCACATGTCCGCCACGTGTCCGCCACGTGTCCACCACGTGTCCATCATGTGTCCACCATGTGTCCACCATGTGTCCACCATGTGTCCATTATGTGTCCACCATGTGTCCACCATGTGTCCACTATGTGCCCATTATGTGTCCGCCATGTGTCCGCCATGTGTCCGCCATGTGTCCACCATGTGTCCACCATGTGTCCACCATGTGTCCAAGTCATAATGTCTTTCCAGACATTTGCAGTCTGTACATTTCCACTTTATTTAAAAAGAGTAGAGTCTTTGAAGACTCGTCTGTCCCGTCCTCCATCTTGAGCTGTCTTATTCACTGTGACTGACACGACTCTGGCAGCGCGCTTGAATTAAGAAATCTATTCCCAGAAGAGATTATCCTCAGGGACTTGACAGTGAAGCTATTCTGGGTAGGAGGCCTGTTCCCTCAAACTTCGCTGAAAGAGACCACGGCCCTGACCTGGATCAGAGGTCAGAAAGGTCCCGGTCCAACCAGCACTCTTGACCTGGATCAGAGGTCAGAAAGGTCCCGGTCCAACCAGCACTCTTGACCTGGATCAGAGGTCAGAAAGGTCCCGGTCCAACCAGCACTCTTGACCTGGATCAGAGGTCAGAAAGGTCCCGGTCCAACCAGTTCTCCTGTATCAGGGAACCGATGGAGGCTTGGTGGGAGAAATGGAAACTCACATGGAGGACATTCTAACAGGTCACACAGGGAAAGAGAGTGATGTTGAAGTGACCCCGATGTTTCAGGGGTGTTGGTCTCACACCACTGACACACCAGTGTGACTGAAAGGCTGGTGAGACGTCAGAAAGCAAAGCTTCAGGAGCTTCTGCTGCTGTTAACCTGCAGCTCTGATCCCACCCTGAAATCAGACGAGTGAAAGTTGAGCAGGGATGTTAGGTGTGTGGATGTCACAGTGCACTGACAGTCGACTCAGGAGTCACCGTGCTGATTGGAAGGCACAAATCAGCCGAAACACTATAAAGGACGCCTTTAATTTCTTCATTGTGGCACCGAAGGTGGATCCATCAGGAACTGGTTCTCTATCTTTGTTTCTGAAAGTTGATATGAAAAATGTGGGTATTTGAAGAGTTTAATAAGGATCAAGTCTTGTACAGTCGTTGTGCAGCTTGTTTGGAAACCTTGGGAACTCACATATGATTGGCTCTGGAACCTGGAAGTGTGACGTTTTAGCCCCGCCCACTGCACAATCTCCCCAAAGACACTGTGGACAGAAATGACAGGTTGTTTGAAGCAAATGTTTCTTCAGTAAGAGGTGAAAAATGTCAGGATCTCAATCATTCTGTAGTCCGTTTCTTACTTATTGCAGCTTTAATGAGACGATCCCTCAGGTTGTTGTATATGGGCATATATTTACACTGGACACACATCCGACAGCCATTGCTGTTCCAGTCTAAAGCACACCAACTGCTCCAAATATGACAGAAAGAGGCTTGGTCAGGCTTTTTCTTCAAGTGTACATTACAGCGTTTATTTAACTGGAGAACATGAAGCGCCGAGGATGGAAAGAATCCGAGTGGAAGAGACTGACACGTGGCTGAGCACTGGTCCAGACCTTCCATGGACACAGCCTTCCGTTAATGAAGCCTCTTTCAGGACAACATGCTGCAAAGCAGACGTCCTGATTCCCCCATCTGGCAGATCCTGGAGGAACTGATGCAGTCTTTTTGTGACACACTAACCAAAGGCCAGAGTCAAGCAGTGTGTAATGTGTGTATCTGGACATCCGCTGGAAAGGATGAAGGTTTGGTCCAATGGAAATGACCATAGATCAGAGCAAAGCTTGAAAATGGAACAATACAAATACATTGAATTGTCTGAAACTTTCTCTGACCGATCATTTTCCTGAAGTCAAACTGGCAAATTCAGACAAAATCCAAGATTCTTTATGATTTAAATTTCCTCAAGGCCAGTTTGAGCAGTCGTCTCACGGGTTAGAGTCAGTCATAAATCGGTGTCTAAAACTCAGGAGCCAGACGTTTCTTCAAGACAATAAAAGCTGGAAGACACTGAACACTGCCTTAAATCAGAAAATGACCCACGACAGGAGACGAAGAGAAGAGGGAGAATCACAGTAACAGACATAAACAAACCATCTGAACCCCGGAGACGAAGAAGAGTTGAGCTGAGAGACACAGAGACAGACGGACAGGAAGTGGCCTGCAGCCAGAGGGGAAGTAGTGCTCTGAGAAGCCAGCGGAGGGTCAGAGCCACTCCATCCATCACGGCGGCGACGGCTCCGCCCGGACTCCCGCCGCTCCGTGGTCATTCATGAGAAAGCACCGCACTGTTTTAGCGGCTGTGCGGCGCGAGAGAGGTGAAGCGTTCCACCCCAGCGCCTCGCTCGGCCGGGCTTTCCGCAGACGGGCCCAGAGACCGGGGACCGCTCTGGGGGTGCAGACCGCGGACCGAGGGACTCGCTCCAGTCCGACCGCTGCCGTGTCCAGCATGCAGCATCCCGTGTGTGAGCCCCGGAACTCAGAAAGAGGAAGGCCTACCCATCATGCAACAACACCCCCACATGGTGAGAGATGAGCAGGTGGCTTCGTCAGCATCCATTTATCTGAAGCATTCCTTTTCT